>NC_056737.1:591547879-591805379 GCF_019279795.1 Protopterus annectens | reverse complement strand
AATATGACAGAACAAGAAAACCTAGAAACATTGGACTTTTTTACTTTGTTAAATTTGTAGGGGACTCCAAAGCATAAGCTCTACTTCACGTCATTAGTGTTTGGAAAAACATTTAGGAGAGGGGAAGAGAAAAGAAAAGCGTTATAAAAAGTAAAGTACTTTATTTTATTTAATTTTATATTTGTTAACCGGGAAAGTCCGACTTGGAACGAGCCAATTTTCAGCGGAAGCCCGGGGAGAAATGCTCCATACGCATATCTTTGTAATGTGGGAGGAAACCAGAGAACCAGGAGAATCCCACACGAATGCAAGGAGGACATAGAGACTCCACACAGAAGGCACCCCAGCCGAGAATCGAACCGGAGAACTTCTTGCTGTAAGGCGACAACTCTACCGCTGCACCACTGCTCCGTCCAAAATTTTCTTAGTATTTTTATAATACGATATAGACTGCATGCCATAAAGTAATGTTGTTTGAGTTATTTTTGTATGTAATAGGGACACTAAACAGGTGCCCCTACTTTTTCTTATTCCTTTCTTCTTGTTTAGTTTTAAGAAATGTAGGTGCTACAATGTAAAAAGAGAAGAAAGGCTGGAGAAAATAGATTACATAAGAAAAAATGATATGCTTTTTCTTACTTTGGCATACGTTAATGAATGGATTAATTCCCTTGCTTTGAGTTAATAAAAAGAAGTTGTGTCTTACCATAATGTTCAGTCTGTGTTGTTCATCTTCATTCATTCATTACATACAGGTACGGAACCAATCCTCAGTTCCGGTCATTTTACCAAGCCTGTGCCAGCCAGAAAACTCTTGAGTTAAGTCTTACCCACAGTACCCCTCTCCATATTACCTCACATCAAGTTTGCCCAGAAGATAGGACACATAATAGAGACAGAAACCGGAGATTTTTTTCTGAGCAACATCCTTGTCAGGAATAAGGGACCATAAAAAGAACCTCCAAGATCTTAGGAGGGGGGTGGTGGTGGGGTTGTAATGAATGAATGCAGATAAACAACACAGATGGAACGTTATGGTAAGACATAACTTCTTTATCTGATGTTGTTAATGTTCATTCATTCCTTACATATGGAACAGAGTCCCTAGCTACCCTGTTTCCAGGGAGGCCTTATGAAATAATGTTCTTGAGTACCAGTGAACCAAAGGAAGCTCTTCCCCTGGAGACCATGTCCAATTTTAATGCACGATAAAGGTATGAGAAGAGGCTCATGTTGCTTTTGCGCAAATGTCATCCATGGAAGCCTTAGCATGGGAAGCTACAAAAGTTGACACTGACCTTGCGAAATGTGCTTTAATCCTAGAAGGAACAGTAACCTTGTTATCACGGTATACAAAGGTAATGCAATCTATTAGCCATTTTAGATAAGGTAACCTTACAAACTGACACTCCCATTTTGAGACTAGAATAGAAGATGAACAGTTTGCCAGACCTTCTTATAGACTTTGTCCTGTCAAGGTAAAAATGCAACTGTCTGTGGACATCCAGCAAATGCAAAGTGTACTCAACTTTATTAGAAAAGTATGGAAAGAAAAAAAGTTATGTGCTCACCATAACGTTCCATCTGTGTAATTGCACTTCATTTGTCTTAAACCTGTGGGTTATGGATCCGTATCGGATCCGAGCCAGCAACTTTTAATAGCATCGGCTCCGAGCTCCAAACTCTTCCCCTTACCCATAACACACCTCCACTGCCTTCCATCCCCAGATCGAGTTTGCTGAACCTTATACTGATAACCCGACCTGAAAAAATTACTTGTGACCTATACTGCAGTCCGTAGGCTGATCATATGCCAAGGTCCGGGGAAGGAGGGAGGGACGGCTGAAGACAAATAAAGTACAACTACTCAGATGGAACGTTATGATGAGTACATAACTTCTTTATCTGAAGTAGCTTACTTCATCTGGTCTTCAACCTATGGGACAGAGTCCCCAGCTACTAAACTCCTGGGAGGCCCTCATGGAAGGATATTCCGCAGCACTGCGGAACTAAAGGATGCTCTCCTTCTGAAAGTCAAACCCAACTTGTAATGAGAAATAAACGTATGAGATGAGGACCAAGTAGCTGCAGAACAAATATCATCCAAAGACACTCTAGACCAAAAAGCCGCAAACTTAGCCATGGACCTAGTGGAATGAGCTTTCATCTGACCTGGTGGAGACGTGCCTCTGTCCTTATAGACCTGCAGGATGCATGAAGAAATCCATCTAGCTATAGTAACCTTGGAGGTAGGTTTCCCCAAAAAGGGTTTAAAGAAGGATACAAACAACTGATCAGATTTACAAAAAATTTTTGTCCTGTGTAAATAGAATCATAACTGTCTATGAACATCCAACATGTGGAGTTTGTATTCCATCTTGTTAGTAAAATTAGGAAAAAACAAAGGCAAATTGATTATCTGATTGATACTGACTGGTGATGCCACCTTAGGAAGAAATGATGGATTGGCTCGAAGGGAAACCCTATCTTAGCAAAAAATCATGTAAGGAATTTTGATGGACAAGGCCTGTAATTCTGAAACCCTTTTTGCAGAGGTAATTGCCATTAGAAAAGCTGTTTTCCAAGATATAAACTTCAGATCTGTAGTTGCGGCAGGCTCAAAAGGCCATAGTAAGGTCCCATACGGGAACAGGATCTTTAACCGGGGGGGGGGGGGGGGTGTAACAAAAAGGTGCCTTGATAAAGGCTTTACACAGCTTGGAAGAGGCTAAAGAGGCAGAATTCTCGTCCACATGAAAATGCAAGATGCCAGCCAACTGAATGGTGGAAATAAGAGCCGTGAAAGGGTCTAAACTCCTTTGAGAGGCCCAAAAGGAAAAACGTTTCCACTTGCTGCGATAAACCTTCCTGGTCTAAGACTTATGAGCAGCCATCAAAATAGATCTAAATGAGGAGGATAGTCCAGGAGTCCTAGAAATCATGGGAACTGGAGCAGCCAAGCTATGAGCTTTAGTCTGTCCAGATTCTAATGAGGCACCCCCGAAGGGTATGCAATTAAATCCTGAATGGAATCTAGGATCCAAGGCAGAGCCAGAAGGTGAGACGAAAGGAAGGGAAACCATACCTGGTGAGGCCAGAACAGGGCAATGAGAATCACTTTGCTCCCCAGTTGACAAACTTTCTGTAGAAACCTCAGAATGAGAGGTACTGGCGGGTAAGCATACAGAAGACCGGGAGGCCAAGCATGAACTAGAGCATCTCTGGTGGACTCCCCCGGCAGGGGGTTCAGAGCGAAAAACTTGCTGCGCTTCACATTGGAAGGAGATGTGAAGAGATTGCAGCAAGGTTGACCCAACTCGCTGAAGATCTGTTCCTCTACTGACAGATTCAGAGGCCACTCGTAAGGCATCAGAATGGTACGACTCCGCCTGTCCTCTAGGATGTCGGACCGTCCCGGAATGTGCGTTGCGATGAGAAAGCGACCAGAGATCACCCATTCCCACACTCTCATGGCCTCGTGACAAAGGGGGTAAGATCTGGTCCCTCCCTGTTTGTTGATATACCAGACCACTGACATGTTGTCTGTCTGAATAGCAATTGTCCCCAAAGGAAGAAAGGCATGAAGGGCCTGCAATGCTACAAAGACCACCGTCATCTCTAGGACATTTATATGCAAGCTGGTCTCTATGAAGGACCACAGGCCTTGGTCTGTCCTGCCCGAACAATGCTCCCCCCCCACCCGAGTTGGGAGGCATCCATGGTCACTGTGGTTTGGGTCGGGGCTGGAACAAAAGGTCATCCCTCCAAAATGTCTGGAGAGCACATCCACCGTATGAGGGACGACCAACAGACTCGACTGAGATGAACTGGATATGTCAATGGCAGTTCTAACAGGGACCATTGTACAGCTAGAGTCCACTGTAGAATTCTCATGTGTAACCAAGCACACGGGAGAAGCGTTACAGTCACCGCCATCAAGCCTAAGGCCTTCAATACCAATTCCGCCATTGGTAGATCAGGGAGACATGCATCTTCAGGTTTTGAACTCTCTCCGAGGTCAGGAATATTTTGCACTGAAAAGTATCTATCCTGGCACCAATGTAGTTTATCACCTGTACAGGATCTAAGAGAGATTTGGATGCATTGATTGTGATCCCCAAACGCAGAGCAAGAGTCAAGAAATAATCCATGGTTTGGGAGAGTAGACACCTGGTGGGAGCAGTGAGGAGCCAATCATCCAGGTACGGATAGGCCTGAATCCCCTGAAGCCTCAGGTGAGCCGCTACCACCGCCATCACTTTGATAAACACCCTGGGGGCTGTGGTGAGACCAAAAGGTAGGGCTCAAAATTTTTAATGATTGACTCCTAGCTGGAAGCGGAGGAACCTCCTGGAGCTTCTGTGCATTTTTATATGATAGTAAGCATCCTGGAGATCTAACCAGCACATTCAGTCGCTCTCTTGCAGGTATGGCATGATGGACTGTAGTGTGACCATCCAGAACTTCTCTTTGGTAACTGACAGGTTCAGGATAGAGAGGTCCAGAATGGGCCTTAAGTCCCTCATTTTCTTTGGCATCAAAAAGAACCTGGAGTAGAAGCCTGATCTGGGGGGACGGTTTCGATAGCTCATTTTCCTAGCAGCTTGGAAATTTCCTGTGCTGCTGCCTCCCTTTGCGTAGGTGGTACGTCTGGGAGGTGTCTAGGAGATTTGGGGGAACCCACGAAGGGGATAGAGTAACCTCTGGATATGATTTGAAGCACCCAGCGGTCCATTGTTATGGACTCACATGCTGCTAGGTGCAAGGACAATCGTCCCCTGACTGCCTCCAGAGTAGAGCAGTCGGCCAACCCCTCAGGGTTGCTGCCCGGGTCTGTCCGAGAAAGGTTCTTGAGACCCAAAGTTTCTTGGACCCCCCCCCCTCTGCCTCTGGGCCGGCGTTTGTTCTGTCCCCCTCTGCCACTAGGGGAAGAAGAGCCCTGAGTGTCCCGGGAATATTGTGACTTCCGGAACCACATCACCTTTTGCCCTCTCTGGTTCCAGGAAAAGGACCTTTGAGGGTTAGAGAAGCGGATCCCGGCGGCAGACAGTGTCTTCCCGTCGTTCTCACTCTGGACTAAAGTCGCTTTGACGGTCTTACCCAAAGAGTGTAGAGCCGTCATAAGGGGCATTGGCAAAGGATGCCTTGAAGGGTTCAGAAAATTGACATAACCTGAGCCACCCTAGGTGCTCCTTCGGTATCATGCGAGAGGAGTCGCATGGACATGTTAGATACTGCTTTTAAAGTGGCCATCCTCACGGAGAACGAAGCCTTGTCCTCCTGCGACATGGACTTGTGGGGAGACTCCTCCAGGTCCTTTACCAGGCTGTGTTGGGAGTCAGGTGACATGGGCCAGGTAGTTCCGCTCCCTAATCAAAAAGGTAATTGAAGCATAAATTCACTTTCCTAGGAGGTCCATCATCCGTGACTCTCGATCAGGGGGATGGACCAAGGAACTCTCCTAAGCAGGTTCCTTCTTAGTGGCTGCTGCTACCACCATGGCGTCTACGAGGGAGCCCTTGTTCCATGCTGGTCTGTCTAGGGGGGGGGGGGGGCTTAAGATCTTATCTGGTCTTTTTGGAATAGGTTCCATGGTGTCTGGTTCCATCCATGCACACGAGGTCACAAGATCCACCAAAGGATCTGTGGGAGGGAACACCCAGGAAGTAGACAGATCCATGCCGAAAGCCTCTAGGAACACAAACTCATCAGAAGAAGGTTTGGGGGCAGACCAACCTCCCCACTGGCCCAGGATTTCCTTGATGTCTCTAAAGGAGACATCCTCGGGAGGTGACCTAGGGGAACCTTCTCCATCATCCAAGTCTGTATCCTCAGTGAGGGAATCGGGGGAGTCCAAGTGGCTCCTCTTGCACATATGCTTGCGAGGTACTTCTCCGGTGGGAGCTCGCAAGCCACTTGTTCCTCGGGGCGGGGGACTGTCTAGGGCGCTTCGAGCACGGGCTGTCCCTCTGGTAAAATGATCGGGACGGTAGAGAGCCAAGGAGGTCTGGGTGGAGTCAGAGGAAGCAATCAGGGGTCTCGATCCAGCTGAGAGAACTCTTTCTATCATGTCAACCGCCAAAGGAGAGCGAACCTCCTGAGAAACCAATAAGGGGGTTGGTCTCCTCGTGTCCGATGAGAAAATCAGAGCCGGGCCCAAGGTGGCCGGAACTCTGAGGGATGAAACCTGACCAGACAAAGCCGAAGAAAAGGGGTCCACTCCCTGAGATCAGACACCCAAGCTCTGGCTCCAAGAGCAGCTCAGATCCGGGCTGGTCGGATCCAAAACGCTCCAGGCAGCTGTCAGCGTCGAGGAAGCAGGTACTGTCGGTGCTGACCCCCTGACCAAAGTCGACCTCGGATCCGAAAACTCCGAACCAAAAGGTCGGATTGAAGAAGGAGCTATAGGTTGAAAAAAGGAAGTAAGCCCCCCCCCCTCCTCAGGGAGGGGTGCTGGCAAGACCCTAATCTGGATCTGGGTATGGATAAACCTCCTCTTCATTTTATCCAGATCCATGTCAGATAAGGACCGGGTGGATAGCGACGAGGCCATAGACTCCAACCTGGCGGGTCAGAGCACCGAGGCCCAAGAAGCTGGACATGTCTCCTCCGGCTCTGGGGAGAACCTCGGAGATCAGAGCCAAGGGGAGTCATGGATCCGTGGCGTCTTCAAAGATGAAGAGAGGTCCAGAGACCTCCTTCTCTTTTCCCTCAACTTCAACTCTCACTCCTTCTCTATACCTCTTTTCAGCTCCGCTACCACAAGCTTTGGTACAGGAGGTTGATTCCCAGCCTGGGAGAGAAGAGAAGCCAGAGGAAGGAGGGGCAGCCACAGCAGCCACTGTGACTGAAGCTGGAGACGAGGAAACAGATGCTGTAGGAGGGGGGAGAAGGCCTTTGAGGGCCAGCTTGGCCTTCCTATCTTTTATAGCATGTGGGTTGAAGCCCGCACATATGCTGCAGTCCACACTAAGATGAGCCATGCCCAAGCACAAAACACAATGTGTGGCCATCCGCAGGGGATAATTTATGGCTACCCTCTGTGCAACGCTTGAAAACAAGCTTTTCAGCCATACTATTTAAATAGAAAGATAACCTAATAAAAACAGGTAGTTTCTTTCTAACTGGCACGCACAAGCACACACACACCCACTCACCACACTCATATACAGAAAAACATGGGGGGAGCTACAATCTACACAACAGTACAAACTACTCTAACTATCCTAAAACTTAACGCACCAAGCGAGGGGAGGAGAAAGGGGACCTATATTAACACTAACTCCCAAAAATTTGAAGAAAAAAGCTACTCACAAAAGGTTTTACCCACTTGCTAAGTTGGAGCTCAAGAGACACAATACTAAAGCTATTCACGGCAAATGAGATCTGGGGATGAAAGGCTGTGGAGGTGTATTATGGGTAAGGGGAGGAGTTTGGAGCTCAGAGCAGATGCTAGTAAAAGTTGCCGGCTCGGATCCGATACGGATCCGTAACCCACAGGTTGAAGACCAAATGAAATAAACTACTTCAGATCTGGTAGATCTATCATTTGGTTAATGGTTAGGTCAGAAATTACCTTTGGTGGAAAAGTGGGATTTTTATGTAGGAATACCCTGTCTTTATGAAAAACTAGATATGGACGCTTTACACACAAAGCTTGTAGCTCTGAAATACGTCTAGCTGACGTAATGGCTACCATCAACAAGGTTTTCCAAGACAAGAATTTCAGGTCACAATTGGCTGCAGGTTCGAAGGGGGAACTGGTTAAGGACTGGAGGACCAAGGTCAAGTCCCATGACTCAATTGGTTGCTTCAAAGGGGGCCTGATATGTAGAACTCCATTAAGAAAAATTTTACATAGTTGGTGAGAAATTAGGGAGAAGACATCAAAACCATTATAGTAGTTGGAAATTGCAGAGAGATGGACTCGGACTGAAGAAGCTGCAGCTCCGGATTCACGTAGCTTAGACAAATAATCTAAGACTGTAGATATTTGTACCAAAAAGGGACTTATTTCCTTTTTGCGACATCAGATATTGAATCGCTTCCATTTACTAAAATAAAGTCTCCTGGTGGATGGTTTATGAGAAGCCAGAAGGATGTGTCGGACAGGAGAGGATAGGTTTACTTTGCCTGGCAATCAATGGAAGTGGAGAAACTAAGCTGTCAGCTTGAGGCTCGCTACATCTGGGTGAATCAGACCCTATGGATGTGACAACAAATCCAGAGTTGGATCCAGAATCCAGGGTTGATGTATTAGATGAGACCAAATGAAGGGAAACTAAATTTGTCGAGGCCGGTAGGGAGCAATAAGGATTACCCTGCTTCTCAACCGAAGAGCCTTCTTCAGGAATTGTGGGATCAGAGGGAGTAGAGGATAAGCGTAAAGCAGACCAGTGGGCCAATCGTGTAGTAGAGCGTCCCTCAGGGACTCTCCCTGCAGGGGAATTAGGGCAAAGTAGCTGCTGCATTTGTGATTTGCGAGGGAGGAGAATAGGTTGCAGCAAGGCTGGCCCCCAGCGACCGAAAATCCTCTGTTGCCACTGCAGGACTGAGGGACCACTCGTGAGGCAGGAGAATGCATCTGCTCAACTTGTCTGCAATCACATTGGAATCCCCAGGAATGTGCATTGCTATTAGAAAGCGATTGGAAGCTATCGCCCATTGCCAGATTCTCATGGCTTCTTGACATAACGAGTAAGATCTGGTTCCCCTCTGTTTGTTTATGTACCAGACTACCAACATGTTGTCTGACTGGATGGCAATTGTTCCTGAAGGGAGGACAGAGTGGAATGCTTACAACGCCAGAAGCACTGCCCTCAGTTCTATAACATTGATATGCAAAATTGGCCTCCAAGGGTGACCAAGTGCTTTGGACCATCTGACCCTGATAATGGCCCCCCCACCCAATCAGGGAGGTGTCAGTGGTTACTATTACTATGGCCTTGGGTTGCAAAGGGGAGAAGAGTTGGCTCCATAGGTTTTGTTCTGGCTTCATCCACCACAGAAGATCTTGCTTGCACTGATTGGTTATCCTGATCTGATAAGATATGGGTAGGTAAAAGGGGAACCACTGCGTTATTAACAGCCACTGGAGAAGTTTCATGTACAATCTCGCTAAAGGAACCATCGCAATGGATGCTGCCATTGATCCTTATAGTTGAACTACTCGAGCTGGCACTTTGCTCTAGTTCAATATAACTTGGAGCTACAGTCTGAGTCTCTGTAACCTGTGAGGGGGAAGGAACACTCAATAAATCCTTGTATCAAATTCCGACCCTATGAATTATAGTCTTTGAGATGGGGTAAGTTTGCATTTGCTCTCATTCACTGTTATGCCGAGATGTGTCGGACATTGCTGGGTATGATGAATCACTGGCAATAGTTGATGCTTGGTTGGGAAGGTAAGGAGCCAATCATCCAGATATGGAAACACCCAGAGTCCTTGCAGTCCCAAGTGAGCTGTCACCACTACCATGCATTTGGTAAACATTCTGGGGGCTGTAGAGAGACCAAAAGGCAGTGCTCGAAATTGGTAGTGATTGGCTCCCAGCCGGAAGCAGAGAAATCTTCTGGAGCATTTGTCCATTTTTATGTGGTAATACGCATCCTGAAGATCTACAGAGCACATCCAATCACCTTTTCCCAAAAAAGGGAGTATAGACTGTACCGTGACCATCCGGAACTTTACTTGTTTAACAAATTTGTTTAGGATGCTGAGGTCAATTGGCCTCCAGTCCCCTGTTTGTTTTGGTACTAAAAAGAATCTTGAGTAAAAAAACAGATACTATTTGGTCTGGAGGGACTGCTTGGATGACCCTTTTTTGAACCACCTTTTGAATTTCTATAGCTGGAAATTCCCTTTGACTGGGTGGAACGTCAGGAATACACCTTATCGACTTTGGCATCGAGTTGAAGGGAATGTGATATCCTCTGGTTATTACTATCTGCACCCAAGAATCTGTGGTGATTTCCTGCCAGGCAAAGTGGTGCAGAGAGAAACGACCCCCAAAGGCTTCCAGAGGCAAGCAATCGGGCCACTCCTCAAGAGCGCTGATAGGGCTGTCCAGAGAAAGAATCCCTATATCCCTGGTTACATGGACCCCTTCTGCCTCTGAAGGGTCGTCTGCCTTTCTTATTTCCCCCTCTGCCCTGGGGAGAAAATTCGGCACATGTGTCATGGAAAGGACCCTGGGATTTTTTTGTACCATGTTTTCCCACTCATCTGCTTCCTGGAATAGTGCCTCTGAGGAGTAGAAAAACAGACACCTACGGCAGACAAGGTCTTACCATCCTTCTCACACCTGGCCAATGTATCCTGAACCTTAGGGCCAAACAGAGATGAGACCTCTATGGGGGCATTAAGGAAGGAAGACTTGAAAGGGTCTGCAAAATCACATAACCGCATCCAGGCATGGCATCTAGTCACAACACCAGCTGCTCTCGCTGCCCCTTCAGTTGAGTGTGAAATCAACCTCATGGATGAATTTGAAATGGACTCCAGGGTAGCAAGCTGTGAGGCGACTTTGTCTTGCACTTCATCAGAGACTGCTCCTGCCAGCATTTCTGAGAGTTCTATAATTAAGTCTCCCTGAAGTCGTGTAAAATGTGCCAGATAGTTCATAGACCTAATAGCAAAGGTCGCTGAAGAAAATACCCACTTCCCTAGCCTGCCTATCGCCCAAAACTCTCTGTTCGGGGATGTTCAGCAGTGCTCTCTTCGGCAAGCTCCTTTTTTGTGGCTGCCGCCACAACCATAGCATCTACCGGGAGGCCCTTAGATCAGTGAGTATTATCTGCGGGAGGTGGAAGAATCTTGTCTGGCCTATGAGGAATTGGTTCAATGGCATCAGGACTTTTCCATGCCTGCTGCACGATGAACTGGACAAGCTCAACTGCAGGAGGGGTCACCCAGGAGGTAGATTGCCGGGCCTGGAAACTCTGCAAGAATATATTCTCCTCAGAGGAAGGGGTGCTGGACTTTCATTCGCCCTGCTGTTTTAGGATCTCCAGGATGTCTGCAAAGGAGACATCATCAGGGGTCGAACATGGGGACCCTTCCCAGACATCATAGTCTGTATCTTCTGTCAATAATTCCTCTGGGGAATTCACGTGCTTCCTCTTGCACGTTCTCTTGCAGGGAGCCTCCTCGAGAGGAGCATCACAGGAGGAACCTGCAGAGGGGGAACTTTGTTGAAGGATGTCTTGAAGCTTCCGAGCCCATTGTCCAATATTAGTTGTGTCAGCTGTCGCTCAGAGGTAGGATGAGGGCATATCTCTGAAGCCGGTGGATCCAACTGGGAGCCTGCAGAGGCTAGTGCTCTCTCCATCACCTGGAAGGCAGGAACCCCCCCCCCCCAAGGAGGGATGGGAGCCCGGAACCGAAAGAGACAAACTCAGAACTGGGGTCACACCTTGCCCCGAGCAATCCGCCACCAGGGAGGGAGTCATGAGAGGAGATGCATCTGCCAAGGCAACCAGCACCAAGGTCAATGTATGAAAAGTAGGCGCCGTACCTGGGTACACAGTGCCAACAGGCCAGTCTCAGACCCAAGGATGGCCTAGCTCCAAAGTAGACTCAGGCCAAAGAGAAGTTCCTGGCACCGAGGTCAGGTCTACCATCGATGCCAATGAAGTTGGAACCGGGGTTGCAGTCTGTGACAGGTGTGCCAAAACCTGCAAGGAGGTCGTCATCGGAGGAAAATATTGTGGAGTCCTTGGAGCAGAACCCTCGGCTCAGAAAGGGAGGGAGGGTTTAACTGATGCAAAAATTCCTCTGGCCGCTAACAGCTGGTCCCCCAACCTCACTACGTCCAATTCCAACAGAGTTTTGGAGGAATGAGTAGATAACCCCAACTGTGAAACAGGGTGTTCCAGAAAGGGACTGTACTGTTGGCCATAGAACAGGTCCACCGAAGGGGAGTATCTGGTCCCAGGAAGTATATCACCTTTCTGTGCCAAGGTCAAATGACCAATCTGAAGTTCAGGGAGGGGGGAAGTGACCAGATCTGGGTTGACTATTGTTGGCACAGAAAGGTGAGTCGGTGTCAAAATTGCTATAACAGCTGTCAGTGTCGTGGTCGGTGCAGTCAATGTGATCGGTGCAAAAGAGGGAATCTGCATTGATGCAGTGGGTTTTTCAGAACCAAAGTCGGAGCTGAGGTTGTCTGTTTAGGCCTCAGAGACGACAAATGAGATAAATTTGGGACCTTAGGTCTCTGTTCCAATATTTTTGACTCGTGAGGAGAAGAGGGTAAGGACTTACTCCTCTTTTTGTCTTCTTTCTTGGTTGGCGTTTTAGATTCCAACTCAGAGATTGCCTCCGCAAAAGGAGATTTCAATAAGCCAGCAAGCATAAGTTTATTTTTACGCTTTTCAAGCGTACAGGAGCTAAAAGCCTTACAAATGTTGCAAAGGGGCTTCTCGGAGAGGTGAGGATACCCCCAAACAAATATACACATGAAACATGGCTGTCCACATTTGGCATTTTCCTTTCACATTTGTCGCATCTTTTAAAGCCAGTAGGTCCTTTCTTCTCTGACATACTTAGGAATTCAACAACAAACAACTATAGATATGGGATCCGGACACATGCTCGACTAGCATATGTCCGAATCACAAAACATCGAACACACATACATGAAAGTGCTTAACATCGACAAACGCTTCCGTGTATGTGTGCCTGTTTCGTAGATTGGACTACAGTGTGTGTAAGGGAAAATTCCCTTTTCCCCACTGTAGTGCGATCTCAGAGTGAGAATAATAAAGTAGGGGGGTGTGGGGGGTGCAAAGCCCCCCTGCAGAAACGTAGATTTTTTTTTTTTTTTTAACTACACATACACGGCTTTTCGATGTTACGCGCTTTTGTGTATGTGTGCTCAATGTTTTGTGATTCGGACATATGCTAGTCGAGCATGGGTCCTAGACCCATAATATGTTTTGTGATTCGGACATATGCTAGTCGAGCATGTGTCCTAGACATATATATATATATATATATATATATATATATATATATATATAAACCGGATGGGTAAAGGGAAGGAAGTACCAACATTGCTACGAAGAATACCAGATTGGTAGAAAGGAAAAGGGATTTGTTGGAGGGACACAAGAAAAGGGTTGAAAATGAGAAAAAAGGCGACTAGCGAAAATTTTAGTTTAGAAAACTTTAGAAAGTTATTAAATTTTGTCACTTAGCTGAGAGGCTGGTCTGACACATCTTGTTTCGTACGCGGCAAATGAGATCTGAGGTAGTATGGAGAGGAGCACTATGGGTAAGACTTAACTGAGAGCTTTCTGGCTGGCGCGGGCTTGGTAAAATGGTCGAGTCAGAACCGAGGATTGGTTCTGAACCCATACTTAAGGAATGAATGAAGATTAACAGCATCAGATCAAGTTTTAAGGGGAAACAAATAAATAAAACAACACTGAATATAATGAAAACTTTTCCTCTAGCACATACAGTATGCAGTAATTATATTGCTTCTTGGTGCTTTTTTTTGCATCTGCTGATTAAAATGGGCTGTTTGGAGCTCAGTTGGCCAGTTCCCATCAACAGACTAATAAGTAAATATTGAGTTATATGCTGGACAGTTTGACATGGCTTAATGTACATTTAATATCAGCTAAAGACCATCTACACTCTAAGCACAATACTTTCTTTCTCCAGAGTGTATTTACCTCCCCACAGAATGATCTCCATGCTTTCACATGCTAAAAAGCATGACTTGGTGTCTTTCGCTCTTTGGATTTCGACCACAGTCCATTTCCACACTGCACATCATGTTGTGGCCAAATGAAGTCTCAAGAAAGTTTGTCTTCCCTTTTCTTACATAATTTTGCCTACCATATATGAATGTTTCTTGCTAAGGAAAAACAAACATAATAAGATAACCATATTCCTCTCATCTGCACTGCCTGGAATCATGAAACTATTTGGACTGTAAAAATTTATAACTTTTGGGTCATTTACAGCTGCAGCCTTTCTATCTGCGGGGGTCATACCCCATACTGAACCTTTGTTTAGTTTTGAATGTTATGCAGACCTCCAAAACAAATCATATTTTATATATCTGAGGATATTTGTAAAGCAAAGCAATTGTTGTAGAAAGCAGAGAAACATGTTCTAAATTAATGAGTTAGTCACTGATAAAAAGAAGCGAACTAAAGCTTTTTTTATGTAAAGCTTTGATCTGTATGAAGTAAGCAGTCTCACTTGATGTAAAATTAGAAGTTATGTACCTACCATAACGTTCCATGTTAGTTGTCTTCTTCTCGCCTTCTTTCTTGCTGGATGGGTTTGGAGCCGAACCTCGGCTCCGACTCGGCCACTCTAAAAGCTCGAGAGCTAGTTTCACCGGCTCGAGGCTCCCCTATATCCCACAATGCTAGGCGGTAACTTCCTCAGATCTCGTTTGAAAGCTAATACCAGCAATAAATTTCCATAAGGAACAAATAAAACTCTTCTAGGTCTGTCCTAGCTAGGGGGAAGGAGGGTGGGACGCAAGAAAGAAGGCGAGAAGAAGACAACTAACATGGAACGTTATGGTAGGTACATAACTTCTAAATGTTAAGTTGTCAATCTCGCCTTCATTCTTGCTGGATGGGACCGCGTCCCTAGCATCTTGTCCCGGGTGGCCTATCGGAACAGACTCTTGAGTACAGTGGAACCAAAGTTGGCCCAGTCTCTAGAGGCCAGATCCAACTTATAATGAGAAATGAAGGTATGGGGAGAAGCCCAAGTAGCTGCAGAACAAATCGAATCAATAGGCAGCCTATCTTGGAAAGCTACCGAGGTGGCTAAAGCTCTAGTTGAATGAGCCCTGGGTTTGGATGGCAACCGTTGATGTCTTATCTCATACACTAGGGTAATCAACAAAGTAAGCCATCTAGAGAGAGAGAGACTTTGGAGACTGGAAGGCCCATTCTACCTTCTGCATAGGAAACAAACAGTTGGTCAGATTTCCTGAATTGTTTGGTCCTGTCTAGATAGTACCTAAGCTGGCGATGAATATCTAAACTGTGTAACTTTTGTTCTGACCTATTAGAATAATTTGGAAAGAACACAGGAAGCTCAATGGTTTGATTCAAATTTGCCAATGAAGCTACTTTGGGCTAAAAAGACGGGTTAGTACGCAAGGAAACCCTGTCTTTATGAAAAACTAGATAAGGGGGTTGACTACACAGAGCATGAAGTTCAGAGACTCTTCTAGCTGAGGTGATAGCTACTAAAAAGAGTGTCTTCCAGGAAAGTAATTTTATAGAACATGAAGCCGCAGGTTCAAAGGGGGGAAGAATTAAGGAAGCCAGAACCAAGTTGAGATCCCATTGAGGAGGAGGATCTTTGATGGGTGGTTTGAGAAGAAAGACTCCCTTTAAGAAGGCCTTGCAGAGTTTGTGAGACATGATAGAGGACTCAGAGACTCCAATATGAAAGTTGAAAATTGCAGCCAATCTAATGGTAGAAGGGGACGAACATGCATGGAAAAGTTCGGCTAGAAAGTCTAGAACTGTTTGAATAGAAGCAGTGAAAGGATCTATGTTCTTTGACTGCGCCCAAAAGGAAAAGCGTTTCCACTTGCTATGATAAACCTTCCGAGTGGAAGATTTATGAGAGGCAATCAAGATATCTCTCACTGAGTGAGATATCAAAGGAAGCCTGGCTAAGGTCGGAATTGGAGGAACCAAGCTGTGAGGTTCAGAGAGGGAAGGGAGTGGTGCAACTGACCCGACTGATGGGTCAAAAGGTCTGGAACTGGGTCCAGATGCCAAGGTTGTTCCAACAGATAACGGTGAAGAAAGGGGAACCAAATTTGACGAGGCCAGTAAGGGGCAATGAGGATCATAGAAGCTTCCTGAGCGATGGCTTTCTGTATCAGTTGGGATATCAGTGGGAAGGGGGGAAAGGCATAGAGAAGTCCCCGGGGCCAAACGTGTACTAGAGCGTCTCTGCTGGGATGGCCTGGTTGGGGAAAGAGGGTGAAAAAATCGTCGCACTTGCTGTTTTGGGGAGTAGCAAAAAGGTCGCAGCAAGGCCTGCCCCACTTTCGAAAAACTTTCTCCAACACCGAGTTGTTCAGAGACCACTCGTGAGGCATGAGAATAGCTCTGCTCAATTTGTCCGCAATCACATTGGACTTCCCGGGAATGTGCGTTGCTAACAGAAATCGCTGAGAAGAGATCGCCCATTGCCATAGTCTGAGTGCCTCTCGACATAGGGGATAAGACCTGGTTCCGCCTTGTTTGTTGATGTACCACACTACAGACATGTTGTCTGTTTGTATTGCAATAGTTCCTTGGGAAGAGAGTCTTGTAGGGCTTGCAACGCTAGGAGCACTGCTCTCATCTCTAGAACATTTATATGCAAGTGGCACTCGAATGGTTGCCACATGCCCTGGACTGTCCTGTCCTGGAAATGCCCCCCCCCCACCCGATCAGGGAGGCGTCCGTTGTCATTGTAGCAACCGGAGGGGGAGTTACAAAGGGTCTCCCTATGAGGAGCGGAGGGGATGAGATCCACCAAGAGAGATGACTTTTGCACAATTGAGTTATCCGAATAGGATGGGACATTGGAAGGCTTTGATAAGACCATTGTGTGAAGAGCATCCATTGTAAAATCCTCATGTGGAAGCGGGCTAATGGTAGAAGAGGGATGGCCGCCGCCATAATTCCCAAGACTTTCAGGATCTGTCTGGCCTTGACTTTGTTGTTCTGTAAAAGAAGAAAGACCTGTTTGTGAATGTCTGCTATCCTCTGCTCTGTGAGTCTGGCTGACATCTTGACGGTGTCTAGATTTGCGCCTATGAAAGTAATAACACGACAAGGCGACAAGACAGACTTTTCGTAGTTTACTGAGATGCCTAGTGCCTGACATGTGCGGAAGGTGTAGTCTCTGGCGAGGAGTAGGAGATGCCTGGTGGGGGCTGTAAGGAGCCAGTCGTCTAAATAAGGAAACACCTGGTATCCTTGACGTCTCAGATGAGAAGCTACCACTGCCATGCATTTGGTGAACACTCGGGGGGCTGTAGTGAGACCAAAGGGCAGGGCTCTGAATTGAAAATGACTGGTTCCCAGCCTGAAGCGGAGAAATCTCCTGGGGCGTCGATTCATTTTGATGTGATAGTACGCATCCTGGAGATCTGTAGAGCACATCCAGCTGTCCCGTTCTAAAAGGGGAAGAATGGACTGCAGCGTGACCATCCGGACCTTTGTTTTCTTGACAAACTTGTTCAAGTTGCTGAGATCCAAAATGGGTCTCCAGTCCCCTGTTTTCTTTGGAACCAAAAAGAATTTGGAGTAGGTTCCGGATCCTACCTGGTCTGCTAGCACTGGTTGAATGGCTCTTTTTGCGAGCAGCTTTGAAATTTCTAATGCTGCTTGTTCCCTTTGACTGGCTGGAACGTCTGGAAGGGATTTGTTGGACAGCTTCGGAACGAAAAGAAAGGGAATTTTGTATCCTTCGGAAATGATAGACTGTACCCACTTGTCTTGAGTTAGGAATAGCCAGGCTTTTGGGTACAGTGACAACCTTCCCCCCGACTGCCTCCGAAGGTGGACAGTCGGGCAACATGTCAGGGATGCTGAAAGGGCTTGTCAGAAAAGGATTCTCGACTGCCCTGATTCTGCGGGCCCCCTCTGCCTCTGGGGCGGCGTCTACCATTGTTGTTCCCCCCTCTGCCTCTAGAGGGGAATCGACTCTGTGCGTCAGGCAAGTCTCCTTGAGATTGTTTCCGGAACCACATCTTTCCCCCCTTCTGACCTTTGGGGTAAGGTCTAGAAGGAGTAGAAAAACGGACTCCGACGGCAGAAAGAGTTTTGCCATCAGTCTCGCACCTAGTCAAGGTTTCCTTCACCTGAGGACCAAAGAGGGATGATCCATCAAAGGGGGAATTAGTGAAGGACGCCTTAAAAGGGTCCGCAAAATTACAAAGCCGAATCCAGGAGTGCCTACGCAAGGCTACACCTGTACCTGCTGCTCTACTTGCTCCATCAGCCGCATATGACAGGAGGCGCATGGAGGAGTTGGTGATAGAATTAAGGGTAGCCAGCTGAGAGTTCATCCTATCCTGAAAACCCGCAGCTGTTGGGTCCTTCAGCATTTCACTTGCTTCCTTGAGTAAATCCCTCTGAAGTCGAGTAAAATGGCACAGGTAATTCAGCGATTTCATTGTAAAGGTCGCTGACGAGAACATCCGCTTCCCATACCTGTCCATCGACCTAGACTCCTTGTTAGGAGGATGAACAGGTACCGAAGGATCAGCTAGCTCCTTCTTGGTAGCTGCAGCCACCACCATAGCATCAACAGAGACGCCCTTGGTCAGAAATTCTTTGTCTTTGGGGGCCGTGATGAACTTAGAGGGTCTCCTGGGGGTGGGTTCCACTGAGTCAGGAGCCCAAGCCTTCTTTGCCACCACTTGCATAAGGGGGTCAAAGGGAGGGGACACCCAGGAGGTGGAAGGGCGAGAGCCAAACGCCTCAAGATATACTGATTCATCCTCTGAAGGGTTGAGGGCTGGCCAATTCCCCCTCTGTTTTAAGATTTCAAGAATGTCTGCAAAGGAGACATCTTCAGAGGGGGAACGAGGGGAACCTTCAGAATCCTCTAAATCAGTGTCAGAGGTGACAGACTCAGGTGAGTCAATGAGCATCCTCTTACACTGCCTCTTCCTAGGGGGCTCTCCTACAGGATCAGGAGAGGCCTCGGAAGAGGAGGAGATCCCCACAGGGGAAACTTGAGGAGCTGGCTCTCTACGGTCGGGGACAAGAGAGTGAGTAGAAATCACCTGAGGCACCATGGAGGGAAGGGCAGACGGAGCCGACTGTGGATTAGAACCAGGTTCCAACACGCTCCTCATGACCTCAAAGGCACCCCTGTCAGGCAGAGCCGGAGGTCTCCGTTCCGAAAAACTGAAAACCTCCCCCGGCACCGACAGTGATGGCTCCGAGGCCAATGTCGGAGCCGAACTCACCAGCGCTGAAGCACCGAGAGGGAGAGCGGGATCGGACAAGGGTCCGATGCCACTCGCCCCCTCGGAGCCGACGAGGGAAGTCCGGCGCCGAGATTCTTCCAAGGAAGAAATCGGAGCCGACGTTGGAACCGAAGACAAGGGTATCGGTTCCGACGCCACCACAGTCTCGGGTCCAAACCGCCCCGGCTCCAAACTCAAAAGAGTCAGAGGAGGAATATTTTGAGTGGTGGGGATAGTCTTCGACTGTTGAGTCGGACTTTGAAGCATTTGGGCTAATGCCTCAGACTTAAGAAGTCGACTCACTACTCTTTAAAGGTCATGGTCCGATAACCTAGAAGACCTAGAAGAGTGGGATTCTATGGCTCCGTTCAGACAGCAAAGGTGATGCTGGAGCCGAATGAATGGAGCCAATAGATGGGGAACGGGACCTCTTTTTATTTGTCGGCTCCGACAACTTTATCGGAGCCGACACAACTATGTCTTACAGCGTAGGTACCTGCATTCGAGATTCATCGGCTCCGGCCGGAGCCGATGTTCGAATGGACTTAGAGCCCCCAGAAGTCGGCTCAGATGCTGGAGCCGAAGGTCTGGAGGACTTAGAGGGTCTCCCCGAAGACTGAGTGGAGGGACCCTCAGGCTTTAATAAGCCTCTAAGAATTAATTTATTTTTTCGCTCCTGCAGGACTCTAGGGCTGAAGCCATGGCAAACAGCACATGAGTTCTGCAGGTGCAAAGGTCCCAGGCAGTAAACACAAGAAGTGTGACCGTCTGTCAGAGACATCTTCTGACAGCACGAGTCACACTTCTTGAAGCCTGAGACCTTTGATTCTTTGGACATGTCCAAAGAGAAGAAAGTGTAATCACAAACACACACACACACACACACACACCGATTACACTTTAAAAATAATAAACTTTAAAATAGCTTAGAAAGTTTAAACTTAAAAAAAAATTTCCCTACAAAAACACAGACACTCCAACTACCAAGGGAGGGAGAAGAGGGCCTAAAGCCCAAGGGAAAGGTTAGATAATTTCAGATAGGAAGGCTAATGAAAAAATTAACTAAAGGGATAAAAGTATCTAACTATGTAAAGTTATAAAAGGGAGCTACTTAAAAGGGGGTTTCTGACTGACTAAACTTGTCAAAATATTTAAACTAACCTGAGCCGGTTGAAAAAAGCACCTCGATCGCGTAGCAGCAAACGAGATCTGAGGACGTTACCGCCTAGCATTGTGGGATATAGGGGAGCCTCGAGCCGGTGAAACTAGCTCTCGAGCTTTTAGAGTGGCAGAGTCAGAGTCGAGGTTCGGCTCCGAACCCATCCAGCAAGAATGAAGGCGAGATTGACAACTTAACATTGAGTGTTAATGGGAAGACACAGTGGCTTAAGTACAGTATATGCATTTCATATTGTGTATTTTACTGGAAACATTTCTGCATTTGAACTGTATATTTTCAAGAGGCATAAATGCATTGTCTAATTTACTGTGAAAGTACTGCAAAAAAGATGATGCAAGATAAAACTAGAAATGGTCAGTTTTCCTGATAAGACCAAGCACAGCAATCCTTTTGATGCATCATTTATGACTGACTAATTAGCTGAGGTTTTCTCAGCGAATGGTGTACTGGGTGTCTGAAGAAAGTAAGGCAGGTAAAGAGTGCTTAGGCAGGACATGAATCTGAAATCCTTTTTTTCTTAAAGACTGTGTTATTTCATCTGTTTGCTGTCACCACACCAAGCATTTTAAGAATGTGTAGCACTTAATGCAGAGAAGCAAATCTTTAGGTCACAGTAAATCATTCATTGAAACTACTGAGGACTCTCAGACTTAAGATCTAGAAGTACCTTTTTCGGACTTTCAGAGTGGAGTATTTTTATGAGTGTAGAGACTTAAAGTTGGCATTAGGGAGGAATGCATCAGGGGTACAGATGGGAAATATAGCAAGCGATGGTGTATTTCTGAAGAAATACATGAAAATATTTGGTATGGGTGATGCGAATTCAGTAGTAGGAACTCCTCAGAAATTTCATATTTTTTCCAACTTACAATAACCGAGCATGAGTATTTAATTGAATGCTTTGACACATCAATAATAACTGACAATGTGCCATTAAGAGCTAAGATAAACATACAAGGTGATGAAGTAAAACTGAGACACTAACACTTTCCTATTCAGTGGTAAAAAGAGAGGAATTTAAGAAATGGATAGTGGAAATAAGTTGAAAGTTATTAGGGAAGGTAGAATTTTCTTCAGAAGGGATAACTAGTGGGAAAGACACATGAAATGGAGTTTAAATGCAGGTTAAAAATAAGAGAGAAAGAGATATGAGAAAAAAAGTAATAGCAATTATTTGGGGAGTTGACAAATGTTGAAGTACTGCAGAATAAAGAGAATCTAAAAGATCAGGAAGAGCAGCAACTGCAGAATGCTAAAGGGGAAATAAAAGAATATTTGGTTAATATGCATGTTTTTAAGCAGCTATTTTAGATAATAACTCTAGCGGTCAAAAACGTTTACTACAATAGCTTAAGTAAACTGAATGTGGAAAGGGTTTCTGACAAACTTTGGGAGCCTATGACAAGAAAAATAACCGGAGAAGCTACCAGACGTATTAGAGATCTTTTGGAAATTTTATCAAAATTCGTATAAAGCGAGCAATGTGGAAAACCCAGAAAAGGCACAAATGGAAGATTTAATTATACCAGGGTTAGGGGAATATTAGCCTTAACAAATAATAGCTGATATGGGAAGAGATGAGATGACAGAGAAGTCTCCAGGAACCGATGGTATTCCAGTGGAAGTTTAGAATTTGGAAGGGAAGAAAATGACAAAGATCTGGAAGCTTTTGCTTAGCAGTATTTTAAAAGATGAGGAAGTACTGTCATATTGGAAGAAAGCTCCGATGTCTGTATTCCTAGGGGGCAAAGGCCCTTCAGACCTAACTTTATATGGACTAATTTCAATTTTAAACCATGATTACAAAGTGTTTGTCTATACTAGCTAAGAGAATGACTAAGGTCCTGCTAATATTGACGGGTTTGGATCAGTGTGTTTTGTGGAGGGTAGACAAACATTTGACAAAATAATAGAACTATGATCCAATGGGAAACAGAATGAAAACATCACTATTGTTGGTGGGTCTTGATGCAGAAAAAGTATTTGCTAGAGACAGTTGGGAGTTTGTGAACAGGCCATTGAATTCATTTTCATTCCCTGATAGAATTACAAGATTACTTAGAAGGGTGTATAAAGGATTGGAGGCAAGAATTAAGATGGGAAGGATCCTCTCCAATAAGCTGTGTTAGAGGAACTACACAGGGATGTCCTCTTTTCACTTTATTTTCTTTATATTTAGTACTACTGACAAAAATAAGGGACGCTCCAATTCAAACATGTAACTAATATGGTACTTAATAAAAAGCACCGATTTGAAGGGATACTTTAGGATACACAGTTAAGGCTCATATACTTAATACAAGTAGAAGGTTAGAAATCAAAGTAGAAGGAGATGATGATGAAATGGGAGAAGAGGGGGTTAAGAAAGAGAGAGTGAGTACGATTTTGGATGCAGGTCTATAAGGAGAATGACAGTAACCATACAGAGCATTACAATCATGAAGCAGCAGAAATTATTTTACGAAATGGAGAAAGCAGACTTTACTGATATGGATGATTGTAAGTTAGGCTACAGAAAATAGGCAAGAGGGATCTAAAATGTACTGGAGAAAATTAGCAAAGGAACCAATTTAATGGGAGTAAATAACCAAGGTAGAAAAATTAATAGAGTGAGATGAGGTCATACAGATGTCTGGGCAGCAAATTAGACACTGCCTTCTCTACCAGATACTGGTAACATAATATAGGCAAACAGTAAGGGATACATGACTGCTGAGTGAAAGGCCACTTATGGTAAAGGTTTTAGTTGATACTAGACATAAGCTATTAAAGGGATAATTAGTAATACTGCCTGATAACAACAGTTATCAGTGAGAGGAGTTTAGAAAAGATTGTGAAGAGAGTCTGGAAAGGCAATTTACCCAGGATTATTGGAAATACATCTGTATGGCTTCTACATCTGCAGCAAAGTCCAGGTGGTTTAGGATTTTTGCTTTGAAGTATTTGCATAGATATTTTTACAGCCCATGCAGACTTCAGATAATTTTTTCATCAGGTTGATACCAAATACTGGAGGTGTAAAAGGAAGGAGATGTCATTAGGAACACGTCTTTTGGAAATGTAACAAGTTGACATTTTTAAAAAAATTCCCTACCAAGTGTTTTGGTAGTAGTATTGGGGGAGCAAATCATTGTAACTAAGGAAATTATTCTTTTGAGCTGGAACAGAGGCTCTGAATTGCATGGACATAGTAAGGTCTTAATATGTTTAGTGCTACTGGCTGACAAAAAAGTAATCAGTAGAAAATGGAAATCAAACTAAACCAACTGTAATTGAATTAATGAATATTATAAGTGAGATAAAAGAACTGGAGGTGGGATCCTTAGAAAAAGGAAAAAGCAAATTACATAGAAGTAAATGGAATCTATGGGAACAATACATACATATATACTTACTGGCGTGAGGTTTAAGGGGATAAAGGAATTGAGCAATTTATTTAATGTCAAGAGTGAATGGGAATTCTGAAAAATTATGTATACTACATGAAACTTAAAATCTGATGTTGTCCTCTTTATTCCTCCACACGAATGGGTCTCTGATCCAACCCTCGGATCCGGTTCGGCCCCTTCTTCCAGACTTGGATCCGAATCTCAAGCTCCTCCCTTTATCCATAACGTACTACACCCACTCCAGCACCTCAGATCTTGTTTGCTACGTTCAAAGCCAGACGGAAGATCAGGTCTCTCGACAATTTACATCCTTTGTCAGTCTTTTCAACCTTTAATAATTAGAACATATTTAGTGTGCTCATCCCATGTGTTAACATTATGTTTAGTGTGCTCATCCCGTGTGTTAGCATTAGTGTGTTAGTTTTTCTAGTTTAAGAGTTTGTAGGTTAGGATTTATAAAGTTTTTTTCTTGTAGTCATTTTTAGGCAGTTAAAGTAGTTTGGTAGTGCTATACTTGTTAGAGTTAAGATTGTTTACATAATTTTCTTAGGACTAGTTGTGCGCTTTTTGTATGGTTATTCTTATAAAATGTGTGTGTGATAGCCAGTAGAATTCAGTTAGTTGCTCAGACTGTTTTTTTTGTGGGCTTCAGCCAGGTTTGTCGTACAGCAATTATGTCAGACAAACCATCTCCAGGTTTTAAATTATGCACTTCTTGTGGGCACAAGATCCCCAGTAAAGATGCACACAAGGAGAGTGTCTACTGTTTAGGAGCACATGATATCAAGGCAAATTGTGACATTTGAGCATCCTTCAATCTGCCTGCACTGGCGGATAGGCGCAACAAGCTTATCTTGAGGGGTCTTCTTCCTTCTTCTGCATCCGAGGGTCAGACCCCTGAATGGCTTTCTCTTCCTCCTCCTCCAAGGAGCCTAAGAAGAGGTCTCTCTCTGCATCCCCGAGAGACGCTTTGGAGCCCAAAACTAAATCTAAGAAAACTTCGGATCCAACTTCCCCAGATCTGAAGATGTCTATTGCCTTACCGGATTCACAGCATTCCTCAGATCTGACTGAGGTCATTACCATAACTTCTTCTGTTTCTTTGGCTCCCAGCATTGGGTCCTAGGGCTCTGGATCAGAGACTTCGAAGCAGGTCCTCAAACTGACTAGGACATTTCCCTTCACTAAAGCTTAGGCATTCCAGACCTCCTTTGTCGGCTTCTTCTAGGTCCTTTAGAAGATGGTTCGAGGCAGACATGGACAGGATGATGAAGAAATTCCTCAAGACCCAGATTCAGATGGGGGTAGTATCGGCTCTGTCTCCTATCAGATCCATGAGCTCCCTGGCCCATACCATCAGAACTCCTTCTCCAACTTGTCCCATTAGCTGTGGAGGTGCAGGTTTCAAGACTGATCAGCCCTCTTCCTACTGCTTTGGAGCAGAGAGAATTTCGTCCAGGGGAATGGGGTCTGCTCCATCCTTGTTGGAACCATCTCTTTCCCTGGGTGCTTCGGCCCTCAACAGCTGGGGTCAGATTTCCTCACGGAGGCAGAGGAAGTGGAGTGAGTTCTGACCACCTCCCCCCTCATTGCTTCTGCTTCGAGGGAGATGGAAGGGACTTCTCTAGGCCAGTTGGCTGTCCAAGTAGCGGAAAGGTTATTCTCTCCCTTGGTGGTGAACCATCTTTTCATGTCCTGCAGCCTACCCCTTTCACCCTTGTAGGGTTGTGGTCTTGACCTTACTCAACCTGCTCAGAGCAATCCTGCCCCAAGCAGTCTCCAAGCTCTTCTTGCTCAGGAATAATTCCCTTCTTCCAGTACTTCCCCTGAATATCACACAGAGGAAGTCCCCTGGAAGAAGATTTGCAAAAGGAGGCACATTGACTTCCCAATGGAGTCATTGACCAAAGACACTGACTTTGATGAGGGAAGTGTCCTGTAGTTGATAAAGTACAGTTTTGTACCTACCATAAATGTAGATGTCCGATAGACATGCAACTGCAGTCATAACATGTGGGTTGTCCTGCCTCAGGCAGCCCTCGGTCGGCCGGATTCCAAAGTCTGGGTCCAACGTCGGCTGATGTCGCATTTCTCTCCGACGTCAGAGCGGCTGGAGTACATAAGCATCAGCCGACGCCATTTTCTTCAGTGTTTCTTGCCCCAGATGCCAGGTGCCCTCCAAGGAAGGCTGTAATCAAATTGGAAGACAAAAACAGGATTCCAAACAAATAAATGAGCAATAAAACAAATACACCATAACAGATATCCCCAGCTAAGAATAACAGGGATAGGAGTGGACCCTAGGCATAGAGGGGTATGGAGGGAGGGAAAATCCGACTGCAGTTGCATGTCTATCGGACATCTACATTTATGGTAGGTACAAAAAGTACAGTTTTGTACCTACCATAAATGTAGATGTCCGAACTGGATAGCATCTGCAGTCATAACAACTGGGTTGTCCTGTCGTCAGGCAGCCCTTCGGTCGGCCGGATTCCAAAGTCTGGGTCCGGCTTCGGCTGATGTCGCACTTCACCCGACGTCATCTCTGCTGGTCTTCGGGTATAAAGGCATCAGCCGACGCCATCTTCCTCAGTGTTTCTTGCCCCAGATGCCAGTTGCCCTCTTGGAAGGCTAAATTTTGGATAAATGCCAATGTTTCCAAAAAGATAGAAGGCAAACACAAAAAATAAGCATGTATGTACATATATACAAACAAATACACCATAAGAGACTCCCCCCACCAGCTAGCTATTAGGAGGGTAAATACCCTAGGAGTACCACAGAGGGGAAGGAGGGAGGGTAATCCTGACTGCAGATGCTATCCAGTTCGGACATCTACATTTATGGTAGGTACAAAACTGTACTATGTCCTTCATGGATGCATCTGTAGTCATAACAACTGGGTAGAATACCATAGCCAACTAGGGGAGGAGGAAGAAGAAGAACTTATGGTGTGGTTAGGATCCCTTGCAGTACAGCAGTGGCAAACCCTGCTCGGGATCTGGAATACAGAGGTAAATTATAATGCTTGGCAAATGTATGCACGGAGGTCCAAGTAGCCGCCTCAATAATGTCCTTGGTTGCCACTCCTCGTAAGAAGGCTGTGGTAGTGGCTGTTGCCCTTGTAGAATGAGGCCTTATGTTCTGTGGAATTAGTTTTCCATGGAAGGAGTAACAGAATCGTATGCAATTTCCTATCCATTTGGAGATTGTCTGTTTGGAAATTGCTTTTCCTTCCCTTCCTGTTGCATAGGCTACAAAAAGCTGGTCAGTTTTTCTGTTACTTTTGGTTCTGTCCAGGTAGTAGCGTAGCTGTCTATGTACATCCAAGGTATGCAGCATTCTTTCCCCTCTGTTTTGTGGGTTGGGAAAGAAGGTAGGTAGGTGGATTGCCTGGTTTAAAGACACTCTGGATACCACCTTAGGCATAAATGTAGGATTAGTTCTCATGGACAATCTATCTTGGTGGAAGATTAGGAAGGGTTGTACTGCCATTAGGGCCTGAAGTTCAGAAACCCTCCTTGCTGAGGTTATTGCCAGTAGGAAAGCAGTTTTCCATGATAGATGCTGTAGGTCTGCTGTTGCTGCTGGCTCAAAAGGAGGGAGTGTCAACTTTTCTAGCACAAAGTTCAAGTCCCAAGCTGGTAGTGGTGGTTTCCTAGGAGGTTTTACATTCTTGATCCCTCTGAGGAACTGCCTGAGTAGAGGATGTGAAAAAACAGGTGGATCAAAGCTGTATTCTGCTGAAATAGCTGATGCATGTATCTTGATGGAGGAATAGGACAGGCCTGTATGTAGAAGCTCTGCCAAATACTCCAGAATGTTAGCAATATCTACATTCGACACATCTTTTCCTCTTTCAGCACTCCAAATGACAAACCTTTTCCATTTTCCTGCATAGTTCCTTCTTGTTGAAGGTCTGCGGGCTTCAAGGATAATGTCTTTAACCCTTTGGGAAAGATCTGGATTAGTTGCTGCTATGTGATGTTCCATGCAGTCAGTTGCAAAGTTTTTAGGTTTGGATGTATGATGCTGTAGTTGTTCTGAGTTAACATCAAAGGCATCAGGGGTATTGGCCACATTTTGTCCCGAGACATGCTCCTCAGCAATGGGTACCAGTGTTGTCTTGGCCAGTTCGGAGCTATCAGGGTTATCCTTGGACGTTCTTCCTTGATTTTTAGTAATACCTTGTGTATCAAGGGAAGAGGTGGGAATGCATATGCTGTCAGACCTTTCCAGCTGAAGGAGAGCGAATCCACCTTCCATGCAAGTGGGTGGAATGTCCTTGTGCAAAATTTTTTGAGCTGGTGATTGAGAGGGGAAGCGAATAGATCTATCTGTGGCATTCCCCATTTTTTTGTGATGGTCTTGAAGATGTCCGGGTGTAGCATCCATTCGTGAGCATCCGAGGTGGTTCTGCTTAACATGTCTGCTAGAGTGTTCTCCTTTCCTGGTACAAATATTACCTGTAACTGGATGTTGTAGCTGAGTGCCAGGTTCCAAAGGTCCAAAGTCATTCTGCATAGGGGGTATGAATGAGTGCCTCCCTGTTTGTTGATGTACCACATGACTGTGGTGTTGTCTGTCCTTATCATCAAATGGCCTTTTTTGAGAAATGGTCTGAATTTTTGGATTGCCAGTTTTACTGCCAGCATTTCTTTTTGGTTGATGTGCAAGTGTAGCTGGTCCTGAGTCCACAATCCCTGTACGCATTTGTCCAGCATGTGAGCCCCCCATCCTAGGTCTGAGGCATCTGTTGTGATGGTCTGGCTTGCTCGAAAGTTGTGAAAGGGTAGGCCTGGGTTTGACTGGCAAGCTTGAGCCCACCATAGGAACTCCTGTTTTAGACATGGGATTAGTGGTATTTCTGCTTCTAGGCTGTGCCTGTGTTGGGACCATAAATTCTTTAGGTACCACTGTAGTTTTCTCATATGCAGTCTGGCATGTGGGACCAAGATTATGCATGATGCCATGAAGCCCAATGACTGCAGAACTTTTCTTGCTGTTAGCTTGTTCTGTTTTGTTAGTGCCAAGAAGTAAAGAGGGAGATCTTTTTGTTTTTCTGCAATTAGGAATGCCATTTGTTTTACTGTGTCCAATTCCGCGCCCAAGAATGTCCTTGTTTGGGATGGTATCAGCCTTGACTTTTGTAAATTGACTGTGTATCCCAGGGCTTGTAGCAAGTAAATGACCCTTTGTAAATCTGTTGTCAGCTTGCTTTTGTTGTCCGCTTGTAGCAGGCAGTCGTCCAGGTATGGATAAATTTGGATTCCCTGTAGTCTGCAGTGGGCGATTACTGATGCCAGGCATTTTGTGAATACTCTGGGCGCAGTAGATAAGCCAAAGGGCAATGCTGAGAATTGATAGTGCTCTGATCCTGCAAGAAATCTGAGGTATCTTCTGCAATTTGGTCGAATGGGGACGTGCAGGTATGCCTCCTTGAGATCTAGAGTTACCAGCCAACACTCTTTGCCCAGCATGGGAAGAAGTTGCTGTAGGGTCAGCATTTTAAATTTTGGGACAATGATGTATGTGTTTAAGATGGACAGGTCGAGAATAGGTCTCCAATTTTTTTCCTTTCTTGGAACTAGGAATAGTCTGGAGTAGAATCCTTTGCCTTGTTCTGTTATTGGCACTCTTTCAACAGCTCTCATCTTTGTTAATTGCATTATCTGCTGTAGAGCTTCCATTTTTTGATTTGGAGGCAGGTTTGGCATTCCTCTTTTGACTGGTAAAGTGTGGAAGTGGAACCGGTAACCTTGGTCTATGGTTTGCAAAATCCACTTGTCCTTTGTGATATAGTGCCAATTTTTTGAAAATAAGGCTAATTTTCCGCCTAATGGTGCTGCTATTTGTTCCCTGGTAGGCGGAGTTAGAGTCAAGTCACTGTGATTGTCCTGTTGTAGTGGTAGTGGCTGTGTCTGTGCCTCTGTTATTACCTTGCCACTGTCGTCCTCTGTAGGCACCCCCTCTGGATTGATTTCTGCCTCTGGAACGTCTATTCCTGCCCCTTTGGGATCTTGTGGAGTCAGGAAAGGACCAATTCTTGGCAGGCCAGTTCCTGCTAAACCTTGGGGGCTGAACCTGTAAGAAATCTTTAACCGTTTGTACAGATTTTGCCTTTTCTTCCATTTTCTTCATTACCTGCTGGGCAGGTGTACCAAACAAACTGGCCTTATCCATAGGAGCATCTAATAACTTAGCTTTAACATGATCCGGTAAGACCTGTTCCTTCAACCATGCATGTCTTCTTATCACTGTGCCAGTCATGGCTGATCTAAATGAAGCCTCCAGTGCATCATAGCCACATTTTAAAGAATGGTTACTAACCTGTTGTATGTTATTTACCATTTCTAATACATATTTCTTATCTATAGAGTCATCAGAGGATAGCTTTTTAGTTAACTGATCAAGCATAAACTCTTGGTATTGTATCATGTGCAACTGACAGTTTAAAGCTCTAGCTGAGAGAGTAGCAGAGGTATAAACTTTTTTGCCCCATCTGTCTAAAGACCTGGATTCCCTTTCAGAAGGAATAGGGTTTTTTGCTGTGGTCGAGGCTACTGCCTTAGGCCCCTGGGATATAGTTTCGGGGTCTGCAAGTGGGGCCTTGTATAGGTGGTGATGCGTGTCTGGCACCCTGTAAAATCTATCTGGTTTGGCAGGGGCTGGAGGTAAGGAATCAGGTGCAGTGCAGACATCATTAAATGCATCGTCCACAACAGAAAGGACAGGAGGTATAGCTAAGGGCCTATGTTGTGGTAAGTGCAGAAAAGTTCTAAGTCTTTTTCTGGAATCTGAGAAATCCTGTTGCTGCCATTGGAATTGTTCCCTCATGCCATGTAAGGTTTCCCCAAAGGAGAATTCCTCCGGTGGAGAGGCAGCTGGAATGGATTCTTCAGCATCGGAGTCTTCATAATTGGAAAAAGGAGCCTCTGGCTGGTCTGTAATATCTGAGTCATCCGCAGAATCATCAGAGGACACAGGCTCGGGGGGCTCTGCTCTAGGTCTCTTTTCTGGGGGCTGAGAGGCCCTGTCTGGGTGAGATTGAGATCCCCTAATTAAGGATATTAAATCTTCTGCCAGAGTAAGCATTTGTGAACTAGAAGTGGGCCTGGTTGAGGGGGGTTTTACAAGCACTGATTTAGTAGATTTGGCTGCTTTAGCCCTGGCAAAGGCCTTAATAGACATGGCTGCAGGAGGCCTAGCAGCACCACGTGCTGGGGTAGAGACATCCAAAGGGATGGTGTCTGATAAGTCAGTAGTAACCACAGTTGTAGGTAAAATTTCTGAGGCTGATTCAAGTAAAGTAGCAGGAACCTCAGTAGTAGTCATTGATTCGGCTGTATTTTGATCAGTTTTCTCGGTTTCGGCCGAAACCGAGACACTCGCGGTTTGCTTAACCGTGGTTTTGGCCGAAACCGCAGGCCGCGAGTGTCGGTCTTTTTCTTTGCGTTTTTTAACAATTTGGGTAGTCAGAGGATCCGACGGCATAATGTACGCAAAATCTGAGCCGAAAAACTGTTCAGCAAACTCCGACCGACGCCTAAGCGTTCGTCGGTTGAAGGAAGCACAGGCCGAACAGGCTGCTACGTCGTGGTCTGGGCCTAAACAAGGCAAACAGTAAGAGTGGAAATCTTTATGAGGTATTTGTTTCCCACAAGTTAAACAGTTATTGACTTTTTCTGACATCGGCTGAGGCATGAAAGAGTCCCCAACGGGGTACTTAGCTTTTAGAAGTCTTCGAAGTAGTATTCGGTAGTAGTAATCTCTGGATCTGACCGACCGGCACTTGAGAACAGCTTCTGCTTCGGGCGCCACGCGGCAAGAAAGACTGAGGAAGATGGCGTCGGCTGATGCCTTTATACCCGAAGACCAGCAGAGATGACGTCGGGTGAAGTGCGACATCAGCGGCCGGACCCAGACTTTGGAATCCGGCCGACCGAAGGGCTGCCTGACGACAGGACAACCCAGTTGTTATGACTGCAGATGCATCCATGAAGGACATCTGTACTATGTCCTTCAAGAATGCAACTGCAGTCATAACATGTGGGTAGAATACCATAGCTTAGCTGGGGGAGGAGGTATGATCTAGGAAAGAGATGGTGTGGCAATCAAACCCTGCAGGACTGCCGAAGCAAAGCCTGCTCTGGATCTGGAATATAGAGGGGAGATTGTAGTGTTTGGAGAATGTATGCACGGAGCTCCATGTGGCAGCTTCTAGAATGTCCTTGGTAGGCACCCCTCTTAAGGGCCTGTAGCTCCGAAACCCTTCTTGCTGAGGTAACTGCCAACAGGAAAGCTGTCTTCCATGAGAGAAATTGCAAGTCAACTGAAGCTGCTGGCTCAAAAGGAGGTAGAGTCAGTTTTTCTAAGACAAAATTGAGGTCCCAGGCTGGCACTGGGGCCTTTCTTGGTGGCTTAATGTTCTTGATTCCCCTGAGGAATTGTCTTAGTAAGGGGTGAGAGAAAACAGGAGGATCAGTGTTGTATCTAGCTGCAATAGCAGATGCATGTATCTTTATGGAAGAATATGAGAGGCCGTTCTTTAACATATCTGCCAAATATTCCAAGATGAGTGGGATGTTCAACAATGATGCATCATGTCCCTTGCTGGTATTCTAATTGCTGAATCTTTTCCACTTTGCTAAGTAAACCTTTCTGGTGGATGGTCTTCGAGCCTCTGTTAGTATTCGCTGAACTTCCTTGGAGAGAGATAAGCTGAAGTTATTTATGGGATCTCCCAGGCTGTTAGCTGCAGTGTCTGAAGATTTGGATGCAGTGTTTCGAAATTGTGTTGAGTCAAAAGTAGAGGCCACTGAAAGAGGGCCCGCCTCCTGGTGTGACATATGCTCCGTAGTAGTGGGTACCAGTGTTGTCTTGGCCAATTCGGAGCTATTATGATTCCCTTGGGCTTCTCTGCTTTGATCTTTAGTAATACTGAGGTCATCAGTGGCAGAGGTGGGAATGCATAGATTGCTAGGGAGTTCCAGTTGAATGAGAGGGCATCTATTTTCCAAGCTTTTGGATGGTATGTCCTTGTGCAAAATTTTGGTAGAAGATGGTTGAGGTGAGAGGCAAATAGGTCCACTTCTGGCTTGCCCCATGTCGAAGTGAGTTGTCTGAAGGCCTTCGGATGTAACCTCCACTCGTGTGGATCTGTGAAATTCCTGCTTAGGCTGTCCGCCAACACATTGTCTTTGCCTGGAACTAACTGGGATTGTAACTGGATGTTTAGGCTCAGTGATTTCTCCCAAAGCTGCATTGTCAGTCTGCAAAGGGGATAAGAGTGGGTGCCCCCCTGCTTGTTTATGTACCACATTACACTGGTGTTGTCTGTCCATATCATTAAATGGCCTTGCTGGAGTTGGTGTTGAAAAGCCTCGATGGCATGCATTACTGCCAGCATTTCCTTTTGGTTTATATGCAGATGTGTTTCCTTTGGAGACCATTGTCCTTGTATACACCTGCCTTCCATGTGCGCCCCCCATCCAAGGTCTGAGGCGTCTGTAGTCACAGTCTGTGTTATCTGTGGTTTTTTGAATGACATACCTGTGTTTTCCTGGCTCACCGAGGCCCACCATAGGAATTCCTTTTGTAGGCATGGAATGAGTGGTATGATTGTCTCCAAGTTGTTGCTGTGTTGAGACCAAATGCTTTTTAGGTACCATTGAAGCTTTCTCATGTGTAGTTTTGCTAATGGAACCAGTAGAATGCAGGATGCCATGTAACCCAGGGCCTGTAGGAATCTCCTTGCAGTCATCTGGGTGAGTTTTGCTAAACCTTTGAAGTAATGAGTTAACTTCTCTTGCTTGTCTTCTGTCAGGTAAGCCATCTGAGGCTGTGTCTAGTTTGGCTCCTAAGAAGATTATTTGCTGGGATGGCTGCAGTCTTGACTTTTGGAAGTTGACTGTGTATCCCAGAGCTTGAAGTAATCGTATGACATAATCCAGGTTTTGTCAACATCAATTTGTCGTCCGCTTGAATGAGGCAGTCGTCCAGGTACGGGTAAATTTGTATTCCCTGGAGCCTGCAATGAGCAATCACTGAAGCCAGACATTTTGTAAATACTCTGGGCGCAGTAGATAAGCCAAATGGCAATGCTGAGAATTGATAATGCTCTGGCCCTGCAAGAAATCTGAAGTATCTTCTGCAGCTGTGTCTGATAGGGACATGCAGGTATGCCTCCTTGAGGTCCAGAGTAATCAGCCACGACTCCTTGCCCAGCATGGGAAGGAGTTGCTGTACAGTCAGCATTTTGAACTTTGGTACTATGAGAAAGGTGTTTAATGCGGACAAGTCCAGTATTGGTCTCCATTGAGATTCTTTTCTTGGAACAAGGAACAGTCTTGAGCAAAACCCCTGGTCTTGTTCTTGTTGTGGAACTCTTTCTATTGCTTTCATTCGAGTCAGCAGAGTGATTTGCTTGATAGCCTCTGCCCTCTGATTTTGTGGTAGGTTTGGCATGCCTTGTTTTCTTGGTAAGGTATGAAAATGAAACCTGTACCCTCGGTCTATAATGTCCAAAATCCATTTGTCCTTTGTCAGTCTGTGCCAGTTTTCTGCAAACAGAGATAATTTCCCACCCAAGGGAGCTTCTAGTTGTTCCCTGGTAGGCGATAGTAGAGGAAAGTCATTGAGTTTGTGGTTGTTGGGCAGGTGAAACCCCTGCATCACTTCTTTGGTTTCCTGGCTGCCATTGTCGTCCCCTGTAAGGGCCTCTGTATTGGCCTCTTCCTCGGCCACGTCTGTTCTTACCCCTTTGAAACTTTTCTGGATTAGGAAAGGACCAGTTTTTTGAAGGCCAATTCCTACTGAACCTGGGGGGTTGAACCTGGAGGAAATCTTTCACAGTCTGAACTGATTTTGCTTTTTCTTCGATGGTCTTTAACACATCCTTAGCATTTGCAGCAAAAAGCTTGTTCTTTTCCAAAGGTGCATCCAGAAGCTTTGCTTTTACATGATCTGGTAGAGGTTGATCTTTTAACCAAGCATGTCTACGAATCACTGCCCCTGTCATAGCTGCCCTACATGAAGCTTCCAGTGCATCATATCCACACTGCAGGAAGTGATTGCTTACTTGCTGAGTGTTATGTACAGCTTCCTGCAAAGTCTTCCTGTCTAAAGGATCAGGAGAAGCTAATGTTTTTTGTAAATCTTCTAAGAGATAATCCTGATATTGTAACATATGAAAAAGGCAATTTAAAGCTCTCATAGATAAGGTAGTGGATGTGTAAACCTTTTTGCCCCATCTCTCTAATGACCTCGCTTCCCTGTTGGAGGACAAAGGATTTTTTGAGGTGGAGGCTGAAACTCCTTTAGGCCCCTGTGAAATAGTTTCCAAATCAGCAGTATGGGCCCTGAATAAATGGGAATGAGTTTCTGGGACCCTGTAATACCTGAATCCAAAGTACACGCACGTAGGACAGACGTGCACGGTCCCTCAGAAAACCAAATAAACACACAAAAGTGGACCAGCACGTAGAGAATTGCTGAATAAAGAGTATTTATTCCATCATAGTTTCATCAATCCATCAGAGTAATGGCGGTAACCATTACTAAAGCAAACCGGTTTCGGCTAATATAAGCCTTTATCAATGCACAGAAATGAAAATAATCAAAATCTCCACCATTTTGAATGCTATTTATAGTGCAACTCTTAAAGGACCATGCCTCCAAATTTTCATATGTAGAAAATATATAAGTGAATTGAACATATTAACTGAACAAATAACTGTAATAGAGAACCAAAAAACATATATATCAAAAAACATATCTATCAAAAAAATATATATCCAAAAATCATACTAATATGGATATATAAAAAATAGAAATAAATAAATCCGTATGTATATGTATATCTTCTAATATATACATGTTTCTCTCACTGCTGATGACCACTTGATTATACAAGTCTTAATGTAATGTGAAGACCATATCATGCATATAAATATATAATGTATATATATATATATATATATATATATATATATATAGTTGATATATACAAAAATTATAAGGTCTAAAGAAATTCACTATTAGTCAAGAGCAAAAAAACATGTATATAATATTTGTTGTATTACATAATTATATATTGATGGCTCTCAGTATGTTTGTTCTGATATATTCAATCCAGGTCTAAAAAGACCCCGCAATTTAGTAATCCATTTGTTTTCCATATCATTAAGCTTTTGGTGCCATCCTGCTTTGAAATTTCTATGTAACATAATTCTGTCTATAACCACAAATTTAAATGTGGCAGAAGGTTGTTCCAAGGTATGTTTACCTCATGTGACAATAATATGTCCCAATATTGATTAATGATGTCAATGAAACGATTAGTATTTGCTTCACTATACACTAGTATCCCCCATGATTTAGGCATTCTAGCTGTATCATATTGGCTGTATAAATCAGAGTTATATTCAACTGAGTTTAATAACTTTTTGACTAAACTTACTGAATTTGTGCTACGTAAGAACATCTTTTATTACCATGGTAAAGCTTATTGGCAAATCAATGGAACAGCAATGGGGGGCCTCGTTTGCACCCATATATGCAGACCTTTTTACGGGTTATTACGAGGCCACATTTATATATGACAGTCAACATAACACATTTTTACCACATCTTGACATCTGGAGGAGATATCTGGATGATTGTTGGATGGTGTGGCGTGGCAACAAGGAAGAACTATCTCAATTTGTATCCTATCTTAATGACAACTCTTTTGGTATTAAATTTACGGCTACTATTGAACGTGCATGTATAGTGTTTTTGGATGTTTTGGTTACTAGACTTGACGATAACACATTAGCTACGTCAGTTCATAGAAAATTTCCTCAGTATAACACTTTGTTACATGCCGAGAGCCGTCACCCACGCCACATCATCCACAATATTCCTAAATCTCAATTCATGAGGATGAAAAGGATATGCTCTTCCTCTGAAGACTGTTCTTATTTCAGTGGTGATTTATCCAACAGATTTGTCAATCGGGGCTATAAAGCACATAATATTTCTATTTCTAGGAATATAACCAATAAACTATCACGTTCTGAATTGCTGCAATATAAAATCACATAATGTGGCAAAGTCTGCATCACAAGACAATCAATTTTTAAGGTTGGTAACTACTTACGGGGCAAATACTAATCGTTTCATTGACATCATTAATCAATATTGGGACACATTATTGTCACATGAGGTTTTGAACAGAATACTACCTGATCAATGTTCATTTTCCTACCGTAGGGGACGGAATTTGAATTCTTATTTCACTCATTATAAGAGACAGACTCCACACATACCACAACAAATTACTTTATTTGGAGATAAACTGAAAGGCTGCTTTCCATGTGGCCACTGTTCTGTTTGTAAATATATGTTAAAAACCAGTGAATTTTCTAGTAAAAATACTTCTCAGGTTTTTGATATCAGGATATTTGCAAATTGCAGCTCGGATTGGGCAGTATATCTGGCCACGTGTACCTGCTCTGCATTCTATATTGGACAGACCTCTAGGTCTGTCAAACTCAGAATAGGTGAGAACATGAGTGCGATCAGGAACAGACGTATTACAAATGCATTGTGTAAACATACCTTGGAACATCCTTCTGCCACATTTAAATTTGTGGTTATAGACAGAATTATGTTACATAGAAATTTCAAAGCAGGATGGCACCAAAAGCTTAATGATATGGAAAACAAATGGATTACTAAATTGCGGGGTCTTTTTAGACCTGGATTGAATATATCAGAACAAACATACTGAGAGCCATCAATATATAATTATGTAATACAACAAATATTATATACATGTTTGTTTTTTTTTGCTCTTGACTAATAGTGAATTTCTTTAGACCTTATAATTTTTGTATATATCAACTATATATATATATATATATATATATATATATATATATATATATATATATATATATACATTATATATTTATATGCATGATATGGTCTTCACATTACATTAAGACTTGTATAATCAAGTGGTCATCAGCAGTGAGAGAAACATGTATATATTAGAAGATATACATATACATACGGATTTATTTATTTCTATTTTTTATATATCCATATTAGTATGATTTTTGGATATATATTTTTTTAATAGATATGTTTTTTGATATATATGTTTTTTGGTTCTCTATTACAGTTATTTGTTCAGTTAATATGTTCAATTCACTTATATATTTTCTACATATGAAAATTTGGAGGCATGGTCCTTTAAGAGTTGCACTATAAATAGCATTCAAAATGGTGGAGATTTTGATTATTTTCATTTCTGTGCATTGATAAAGGCTTATATTAGCCGAAACCGGTTTGCTTTAGTAATGGTTACCACCATTACTCTGATGGATTGATGAAACTATGATGGAATAAATACTGTTTATTCAGCAATTCTCTACGTGCTGGTCCACTTTTGTGCGTTTACCCTGTAATACCTGTCTGGCTTGGCTGGAGCAGGAGGAAGAGAATCAGGGGTAGCACTAGAGTCAGAATACAAATCATCCAGAACATCAAGTACAGGAGGAATAGCTAAGGGCCTGTGCTGAGGCTTCTTAAGGAAAGTCCTAAGGCGTTTCCTAGAATCAGAATATTCCTGTCCTTGCCACTTGAAATGTTCCCTCATGGAGTGCAGAACTTCCCCAAAAGAAATATCCTCAGGAGGGGAGGCCGAAGGGATGGAATCTTCTGCATCCGAGTCCTCATAGGTCTGGAAGAGCTCTTCCTGGCTATCAGAGTGGACAGAGCCCTCAGAGTCTTCATCTGAAGGAGTAGGGTCAGAGGGTTCAACCTGGGGCCTTTTATCAGGAGGAGGCTGGGATGCTCTCTCAGGATGGGCCTGTGAACCTCTAATCATGGAAATTAAATCAGCAGCCATGGACATAATTTGTGTCTCCGGAGTCGGCTGAGGTAAGGATTTAGAAGTAATATGCTTTGTTTTGCTGGCTGCCTTAGCCCTAGTGTAGGCCTTAATAGACATAGCCATAGGAGGCCTGGCAGCTCCACGTGCAGGAGTGACCTTGTCTACAGCAATGGTCTCGGGCATTTCCTCGGTTTCGGTATCCGGAGGAAAATCTATAACTGGCATCGGAGTAATGTCTGGAATCGGAGTCGTCGGTAATGCGGTGTCTTTGGTTCGGAGCGGTGGAGAGACCGTCTCAGAGGGAACCGGAGCACACGCGCTAGGTTTTGGCGTGGAGTCGGTGGTAGGCGCGGGCCGAGGATGTCGGTCCCGGTCTTTTCGCTTTTTAGGAGTTTGCGAAGTCGGAAGATCCGACGGCATGGTGTAAGCAAATTTATCGCCGAAAAAATCTTCAGCGAACTCCGCCCGGCACCTGAGAGTGCGCTTGTTGAAGCGAGCACAGGCTACACAGGCCGAGACGTCGTGGTCTGGGCCCAGGCAAGGGAGGCAGTAAGAGTGGAAATCCTTATGAGGTATTTGTTTACCACAAAAAAGACAATTGTTAACTTTTTCAGTAATTTCTGACATCGGCTGAGGCAAGAAAAGGTCCCCAACGGGGTACTTCGCTTTTTTGATGACTTCGGTATCGCAGAATACAGGAGCTGACCGACCGGCACTTGCGAACTGCTTCTGCTTCGGGCACCGCGCGGCAAGAAAGACTGAAGAAAATGGCGTCGGCTGATGCTTATGTACTCCAGCCGCTCTGACGTCAGAGAGAAATGCGACATCAGCCGACGTCGGACCCAGACTTTGGAATCCGGCCGACCGAGGGCTGCCTGAGGCAGGACAACCCACATGTTATGACTGCAGTTGCATTCTTGAAGGACATCATTGTGTTGGAGGCTGCCACTAAAAAAGAACTGGCAGAGGAGACTGCCAATGTCCATCTGTCTAACAAGGAGTAAGGACTAGAAAGCATGTTTACGCCTCAGTCACTTTCGCTCTAAGGAAATTAAAGTACTTAGCTCATTCTACCTGGCTACAGAGAGAGCTGATCAAGGAGCTCTCAGCTTCTCTCGAGTCCATGCCTGCGGTGGAGCTTAAAAGACTTTCTCACAAGATGTCCACTCTGTCATCCATTGCTAACTCCTTGATGAGGCTAATTTCCCATACAGTGGAAGGCATAACTTGGGTTGCTGGTTTATGCGTTTCCCTAGGGAAGCACGCCTGAATGAGACTGTGATTCTGCAGAGTCCTTCAAGGTGTCCTTTGTTAATGCCTCTTTTGACAGCTCATCACTGTTTGGGCCTTTAATTAGACACACTTACTTGGTGGGAAATGGACAGAAAGACCCTTTCTGCCGTGGGGATCAGAGGTCCTTTTCGAGGGACCAGCATGGAGGCAAGAAAATGTGGTTCCACAAATCCCAAGGGCCTTTCCAGGACCCACTCTGGGAGCCCTCTTCCAAAGGCAGAGGAGGATGGTTTAATGGTCAACGTTACCGTAGAGGCAGATGTCCCACACACCTGCCAACAACCAGGCTTAAGCTTTTGCATAGGAGCTGGACGTCTGGGTCGCCTGAGGCGGAGGATCCAACATGTAAGAATACTGCAACATGAGAATAGCAGGACATACTAAGTTATTTAAAACAAGAAGAAAATGCAAATAAAACATTCCTCATACTTTCACAATTAGTCAGAACACACTATAAGCCTGACAGTTCCAAATTCTAAAAATCAAAGTTGCAGAAGTACACACTTTTTTCCCATACCCATCAATAATTTCCCATCGATATCAGAAAGAGAAGGATTGGATTTAACTAAGTGCTTAGCAGCAGTGGGGCAACTAAAGCTATAATTGCTGAGTCAGGTTTGTGAATACTGTATACAAATTCTAAAAAGTAAGGAACTTTATACATCATGTCTGCCTTTTTAAGGGCAGCTGTCTGAGTATCAAAAAATTGCAGGCAGTAACACACATCCTCTAAAGCAGACAGGACAGGAGGAATGGGTGTAGGTTCTGGTAAATCTTTCTATAACAATTCTTAGTGTTTTCTGATGGATTGAGAAACCTTGGTGTTCTCTACTGAAAACACTGGCACATTCTGGCAATAGTCTTAGAGACAGCGAAAGAGAAACCCACAGGGAGGAATCAGAAATTGATCCCTTTGAGTCTGAATAAGAAATCTGAGGGAAAAACCCTGCATCCATCCCTTCATCCTCCTGTTTGGATTCAGAATCACAAATCTCTTTAGGAAAAGAGGAATTACCTCTTTCTTTTGCCAGAAACTACTTTACAAGAAGGATCAACAGCGTGAATTAAACTCGAGCCTGACCCAGCAAACTACTCTTATCCAAAGAAATTAAAAAAGAAGTAGGTACATGCTTGGTTTTCTGTTTCTTTTTTGACAGGAAAAATGGGGCCAGCTATGTTACTAATGGTAGCAGCTGCTTCCTTAGGGATGGACACAGCATTCTGACACAGTAGGGAAAACTTTCCTGTTACCTCTCCCAGGACCGACAAGAGTGTCTCTTCCTTGCCCAGTGAGGAATCCTAAAAGCTGCAGGGGACGTGATTAACCCTCAGTTCACAGTGGCTGTGGGTGTTACACCATAAGGAAACTGGGTAAAAGACGATTGGTCTGAGGTGCAACAAATGTCTTAAGCAGAGTCACCACCTGTGGCTGATGCAAACTGCTTGCTTGCTTAACATTTCCTTTTTTGGCTGGAAGAAGTCCTGACCGTGGGACCGGTAGTCTGTTCCATGGTTAAACCAAAAATGGTGCCTCTTTCCTGAGAAACACAAGCAGCAAATGTTGGTAAACGCTACCAGTCCACAAAAGTTACTGTTTTGAGAGAAGAGAGCACACTAAAAAGCACTAAAACACTATGCCAGTTCCACAAAATTAAAATAAACAATTTCTCCACATAAAAAAATTGTTTCAGTTACTTTGCACTACTTTTAGAATGACATGAAAAACTAGTGTTCAGTTTAAAATTACATTACAGTTTTGAGAAAGTCCATTAAAAAACAGCAGTCCTAGCTTTAAAATAACTCTCCTAAAGAGAAAAGTGATAAAACCTCAACAAAATGAAAAAAAATTAAGTTATGTACCTCCCATAACTATGTATCTGTGTTGTCCATTTTCATTCATCTCAACGAATGGGTTTGGATCCAATCCTCGGATCCGACTTGGCCATTTTTTTTGCAGTCTAGAATCGGACTTTTGAGCTTCTCCCTTTACCCATAATATCTCTGATCACTGCTTTACCTCAGATTGAGTTTGCTGCCTCTAATCTATGTTTTAAAAATGTAACGTAACCCCAACACTGATAAAAAAAAAAAAAAGATGTAACAGAACAGGAAAGGAGCTCAAACCAGAACAATGGTTCCTGACAAATTTCATCAGATCATTCCCACAGACAAGGAAGAGGGAAGGTGGGAGGGAAGTTGAAGAAGAATGAAAATGGACAACAAAGATGCATAGTTATAGTAAGCATATAACTTAAATATCTGATGTTGTCATTTTCATTTGTTCCTCAACAAATGGGACAAAGTCCCCAACTACAGTAACCCTGGGTGGCCCGCATGGAAGGATGTCTTGGAGTACTGCAGAGCCAAATGCAGCTCTATTCCTGGAGATGATGTCCAATTTATAATAAGCAACAAAGGTATGAGTTTTAGTCCAAGTGGCAGCTGCACAAATATCATCAATGGAAGCTCTGGACCAAAAAGCAGATGATGTAGCCACTGACCTAGTTGAATGAGCGTTGGCAAGGTCAAACGTTTTAAAGAGTACACATGAGAAATACAATCAGTTATCCATTTAGCTATTGTAGATTTTGAAACAGGCCACCCCGACTTGTTTTTGGCAAAGGAAATGAAAAATTGATCAGTCTTCCTAATTTCCTTTGTTCTATAAAGATAGAAATGAAGTTGTCTATGTACATCTAAAGAATGGAGCATGTATTCTCTATATTCTCAAAGTTAGGGAAGAAAACCGGTAAACTGATGATTTGATTGATGTTTGCTTCTGATGCAACCTTGGGTAAGAAAGATGAATTTGTATGTAAGGTATCTTTGTCCTTATAGAAGATCAAGTAAGGCAGTTTTGAAGAGTTCTTGGACTTCAGACTCACCTTGCCAAAGTTATGACTGCTTGAAATAATTGTTTTCCAAGAAAGAAACTTGAGGTCCACTTTTATGGAGGTCTCAAATGTTGATTCTGTAAAATTATAGTAAGATCTCAAGAGGTACAGGGTCCTTAATAGTTGGCCTAAGAAGGTACCCTTAAGAAATGCCTTAAACAGCTTAGATGATGCCAAAGGAAAAGTATTAGGTCCAAGGGGAAAATTTGAAATGACAGCCAATTGAACTTTAATTTTAGAGAAACTGGCCCTACATTAAAAAAGAAATGGGAGGCAGTCTAAAACAACAGGGATGGAAGCCGAGAAAGGATCCGAATCTATCTGCTGAGTCCATAAGGAAAATCTCTTCCATTTACTTTTATAAATCTTTCTAGTACAGGGTTTCTGAGATGAAAATAAAATTCTTCAAATAGAAGAGGAAAGCTTGGAAAGCCTAGCCATCACTAGAAAGTACAGTTGTGTACACTTACCATAAACGTAGATGTTCGAGTGTATTCACTGTTGCAGTTATTACATTTGGGTTATCTGCTTGAAGTAGCCCTCAGTCGGCCTGATTAACAAACTCTTGGGTCCTGCGTCGGTTGCTGTCCCTTCTACCATGACATCAGGTTATCAGGGTTATAAAACATGCAGCCAACACCATTACATCAGTTTTTTTTTGCCCCAGATGTCAGGTACCCCCCTAATGGGAAGCAATTAAATCTATAATACAAGGATATACCTCCAACAAAAAAGCAAATACACTAAAAAGCTTTTTGAGCATAGTAAATGAGAGTAAAGGTATAGCTTAAAAGAAGAAAGGGGGCTATAGAGGGAGGGTAACCAGGACTGCAACAGTGAATACACTCGAACATCTACATTTATGGTAAGTGCACACAACTGTACTATGTTCTTCATGTTTCACTGTTGGAGTCATTACATTTGGGTATATTCCCAAAACTAAAGTTGGGAGGAGGAATTTAAATAGAATTAGGATCAGCTATAAGGCCCTGCAAGACTGCAGTGGCAAAACCAGCTCTGAATTTAGAGAAAATTGTCAAATGATAATGCTTGGGGAAAGTATGTACAGAACTCCAGGTAGTAGCTTCTAGGATGTCCCTTGTAGGGATGCCCCTGAGAAAGGCTGTAGAGGTAGATGTAACCCTGGTTGAATGGGGTCTGATACCCTGTGGGGTAGATTTTCCATGGTGGTTATAGAAGAAATGAATGCAATGGCCTATCCATTTTGAAATGGTTTGCTTAGAAATAGCTTTCCCCTCTGTCCCTGCAGCAAATGTCACCAGCAGTTGTTCAGATTTCCTTTGAGGTTTAGTCCTGTCCAAGTAGAATCTAAGTTGTCTGTGCACATCTAAGGAGTGCAGTATCCGTTCCCCTTTGTTCTGTGGGTTAGGAAAGAAGGTAGGTAAATGAATGGACTGATTAAGAGCCACACTGGATACCACCTTGGGCATGAAGGGGGGATTGCTTCTGAGGGACACCCTGTCCGCATGAAAGATGATGAAAGGCTCCACTGCCATAAGGGAATGTAACTCAGATAAACTTCTTGCAGAAGTGATTGATAAAAGGAAAACTGTTTTCCAGGAAAGGAATTTTAAATCTACAGTAGCAGCTGGCTTGAAAGGAAGAAGGGTGAGTTTCTCCAAGACAAAGTTAAGGCCCCAGGCTGGAGCTGGAGCTCTCATCGGTGGCCTTAAATTTTTGTCCCCCCTTAGGAACTGCTTGAGCAGTGGGTGAGAGAAGAGGGGGAGGCTCTGTGCTACAATGAAGTGAAATGGCTGAGGCATGAGTTTTGATGGAGTAAAAGGACAAGCCCTTATGAAGCATCTCAGTCAAATGTTGTAGTATCTGAGGTAAGATGGGCACTGCTGCGCTCATCCCTTGAGATTGGTTACAGTTACAAAATCTTTTCCATTTTGCAGCATAAGATTTTCTAATACAAGGCCTCCTAGCCTCTAAAATGATATCCATCACTGATTTATTGAGGGGTGGAAAAGAAGAGATTAGGTAATTTGCCAGGCTGCTAGGTTCAGGGTTTGCAGTTGAGGGTGCAGAATCTGGTCCCCCTGCTGACACAACAGGGAAGGAGTCTGAGGCAGGTGCCATGTGGCCAAGCATGACACACTGTGCAGGAGGGGGTACCAGTGTTGGTGTGGCCAGTCTAGTGCAATTATAATTGTCCTTGGCTTGTCCTGTTTGATCTTTAGTAGTACCTTGGAGAGCAGAGGCAGAGGAGGAAAGGCATAAACTGATTTTTCCAGCTGAAGGATAGAGCATCCACTTTCCAAGCTAGTTTGTGGCGAATCCTTGTGCAAAATATGTCCAATTGATGGTTCTAGTGGGAGGCAAACAGGTCTATATCTGGGCTCCCCTTTTGCTTGTCAACATGTTGAAAATCCTTGGTTCCAGTTTTCACTCGTGTGGGTCCATGAGTTTTCTGCTTAGTCCATCTGCCAGCGTATTTAGTTTTCCTAGCAGGAATTGAGCTTGTAAATTCACTTGGTAGCTCAAGGCTGTGTTCTACAATGCCATGGCTAGTCTGCAGAGGGGGTAAGAGTGTGTACCCCCCTGCTTATGTACCACATGAGCATGGTGTTGTCCGTCTTTACCATTAGTTGTCCTGGAAGACTGTCAGAGCATTCTGTACCAGTTAACATTTCCTTTTGATTTATGTGTAGGTGCATTTGACTTGAGTTCCACTTGCCCTGAATGCACTTCCCTGCCAAGTGAGCCCCCCATGCATAGTCTGATGCGTCTGTTGTTAAGGTCTGGGAGGAAGGGGGTAGTGTGAATGGTAGTCCCTTGTTTTGGTGGCAGGCCTCTGCCCAACAAACGAACTTTAGGTGTAGACAAGGTATGATAGGAATCATAGCTTCTAGATCTTGTGAATGTTGACACCATAGGCTTTTGAGATACCATTGCAGTTTCCTCCTATGCAGCCCTTGCATATGGAATTAGAAGAATGCAAGAGGCTATGAACCCCAAGGCCTGCAGTATTTGCCTTGCAGATAACTTATTTTTTGTGGCCACTTGTTTGAAGTAGGTTGTTAAATAAGTCAGTTTATCTGGCGTGAAGAAAGCCATCTGGGAAGTTGTATTCAAGCTTACTCCCAGGAATATAATTTGCGGACAGGGTACCAGGTGTGAATTCTTTTCGTTTATGGTGTACCCCAGACAAGTCAGTACCCTTTGAACAAAGGCCAGATGATTCAGAAGAATGTCCTGGCTTTCTGCCTGAATTAGACAATCATCCAGGTATGGATATATCTGAATATTTCTTTGCCTGCAGAATGCAAAGACTGGAGCTAGGCACTTTGTGAATACCCTAGGCGCAGCAGATAAGCCAAAGGGCAGTACAGAGAACTGATAGTGCGTGTCGCCTGCTTTGAAGCGTAGGTATCTCTTCTGCAAGACTCCCTGATAGGGATGTGCAGGTATGCTTCTTTTAAGTCTAGTGTTGCCAACCATGCATTTTTACCTAGCATAGGAAGCAGCTGGTGAAGAGTCAGCATCTTGAATTTTGGAATCACCAGAAAGGTATTTAGAGTAGAAAGGTCCAGGATAGGACGCCATGTATTGCCTTTTCTGGGTACCAGAAAAAGCCTTGAATATAAACCTTGTCCCTTTTCCTCTTCTGGTACCAACTGAATAGCCCCCATGCTTAAGAGAGAGAGTACTTGATTTTGGGCCTCTGCCCATTGATTTGGGGGTAGATCTGGTCACCCGCTTGGTGTTGGAAAGGTGTGGAAGTGAAATCTGCATCCTTGGGACACTATATTTAAAACCCATTTTCCTGGGTAATGAGTTCCCAGTTTTTGGACTGGAGACCAATCTTTCCACCTAAAGGAGCATTCAGTTGGGAAGTGCTTGGAAGTTTTAAAAGCAAGTCATTGAGACAGTTTTCCATAGGGGGGAGTCTTACTACTCCCTGATTTGGGTGCGAAAACCCCCCACTGCTTAGTCTTGTGTGTCCCCTGGAACTGAAACCTGGGGTTTCTGCTGTGTCTGGGTTTGGCTTGAGAAAATCTGGAAGGGGCTGGAAAGGACCAATTCTTAGAGGGCCAATGCCTACTAAATCTAGGAGGCTGAACGTGTAAGAAATCTTTAACAGTTTGCATAGATTTAGCTTTATCTTCCATCATTTTAAGCACTTTCTCAGTCTTGTTGCCAAACAGGTGGTCCAGATTTAAGGGAGCATCCAACAATTTAGCTTTAACATGATCGGGCAAAGATTGCTCCTTAAGCCAAGCATGCCTTCTGAGCACAGACCCAGTAACAGCAGCCCTGCAAGAGGCCTCTAAGGAATCAAATCTACATTGCAAAGTATGCTTTCCAACCTGTTCAGCAGAATGCATTAAATCCTGTAATTCTTTATTTTCCGCACAGTCAGGAATCAACATCATTTTCTGTTTAAGCAATCATGTTGCTGATACTTTAAGATATGAAACTGGCAGTTCAAAGCCCTAATGGCCAAGGTTGCAAAAGTGTAAACCTTCTTACCCCACCTATCCAGTGCCGTGGAGTCTCTATCAGAAGGGGTAGCATTTCTAGCATTAGAAGCCGTAATGCCCTTGGGTCCCTACGAAATAGTCTCTGGATCCGCAATAGGATTTTTAAAAAGGAACTTGTATGAATCAGGAACCCTGTAATATCTGTCAGGTTTTCTGGGAGCAGGAGGCAAAGAATCAGGGGCCAAACTAGATTCCAAAAAGCATCAAACAATATATAGTACGGGAGGAATAGCTAAAGGCCTATGCTGAGGTAGGAGAAGGAAATGCCTAAGCCTCTTTTTTGAATCAGAAAAATCCTGGCTTTCCCAGTGGAAATGCTCTCTTAGAGTATGTAAGGTTTTACCAAAAGAAAAATTCTCTGGAGGGGAAGCAGAGGGAATAGAGTCCTCTGCATCAGAATCCTCATAAGTAGATAAGGGCAAATCCAGATCATCAGAAGAATCAGAAAAATCAGAATCCTGTTCAGAAGATTCATAAACAACTTCAGTCCTAGGTCTCTTAGTAGGGGGAGGTTGGCTTCCCCTGATTAAATTTATGATATCTTCATCCATTCTTATCATTTGTTTTTTAGGCACAGAGGCCTGAGCATGCGGCCTGGGCATCGTTTTTTTTAGGCATGGTTCGAGATTTAGGCCTAAATGAAGAAGGAGGTGTCGGTTTAATATGCAAGTCCATAGGCCTGAATACACACTCAGAAGCCAGTGCCTGCACAACGGCTCCAGACCCATCCAAGGTAGAAACATCCGCGGGTTCCATAATTGAAGCATCTCACGGCACACCAGACTCCGAATAGGTCTCAGTAGAGGCCTGCGAATCAGAAATAGCGGGTATCAGGGGCTGCGAAAGCACCTCACTGAGTACCAGCGAACTGGCGACTGGCTTAGGAGAAGTGTCATCTGCAGTTTTGGACCTCGGTAGCCTGTCTCTGTCTTTATCTTTGCGTTTTTTCAAAATCCTGGTAGTCGGATGGCTAACCGATGACATTTCTGGATAATTAAACCAAGAAGCGAAATATTTAGCTGCAAAAATATATCGACAACAGATAGTGCGCTGATTAAATAAAGCACAAAACCAACAGCAAGGTACGCTGTGGTCAGGGCCTAGGCAAGGAATACAGTACGAATGAAAATCTTTATGAGGTATTTGCTTTCCACAAGTAATGCAATTATTAACTTTTACTGACATCGGTAAGGAGCAAGAAAAAGTTTCCCCAACGGGGTACTTAGCTTTAGTTGAAGACTTCAGTTCTGAAACTCAAAAATGAAAATTTCAGGAGTCGACCGACCGGCACTTGCGAACTGCTTCTGCTTCGGGCACCTCACGGCAAGAAAGACTGATGTAATGGCATCAGCTGCATGTTTAATACCCCTGACGACTGGACATCATGGAAGAAGGGACAGCAACCGATGCAGGACCCAAGACTTTGTTAATCAGGCAGACTGAGGGCTATTGCAAGCCGATAACCCAAATGTAATGACTGCAACAGTGAAACACGAAGAACATCTGGAGAAACCATGCAGTCAATCTGAGGCCTGTTATGTCCAGAGGAGTCAGGCCTAATGGTTGTGAAAGGAATTCTGAACTGGGGTCATGTCCTTGGAGGACATATTAGATAAGACTATAGGAAGGGAAACCAAGTCTGCAGAGGCCAAAAAAGGGGCAACGAGGATTACTTTGTTCTTCAACCTGAAAACTTTCTGAAGAAACTTAGAAATTCAGCAGAGGGGAGGGTAAACAAAGAAGACCGGAGGGCCAAATGTGGAGTACAATATCTCACAATGACTGCCTCTGCTGGGGGATTAGAGCAAAACATCTGCTGCACTTGTTCTTGAGGGAAGAAGCAAATAGGTCGCAGCAAGTCTGGCCCCACAAGTGGAAGATCATGTTTGCTACTGAGGCATCGGAATAGTTCTACTGAGCTTGTCTGCTAGTGCACTTGATTTCCTCGGAATGCGCGTTGCTGCAACAATGCAGATGGATAAAATCGCCCATTGCCAAACTTTCACTGCTTCTCAGCAAAGAGAGTAAAGATCTTGTTCTCCTCTGCTTGCTGATGTACCAAACCACCAACATATTCTCCTTTTGAATAGCAATTGTCCCCAGAGGAAGATAGGTCTATAAGGCCTGCAACACTAATAGGACTGCTCTAATCTCCAGGACATTTATATGCAATTTGGTCTCTACTAGGGTCCACGTGCCTTAAACAGTCCGTCCCAAGTATGCCCCCCACCCAAACTGGGAGGCATCCATGTGGCGATGGGTGAAGGAAGGATAAATAGGCAACCTTGGAAAATTGTTGGTGCATTATTCCTTTTTAAGTGCAACCTGGATAACTGGATGGGAAACAGAAAATACACCCCTGGGATTCCACCTGTGCCCCTGCTGGACAGGGGCTTTGGGTGCTGACTTGTTTAAACATGGGCAAAACTCTAGGCTATGCTTATGAAACCCTCATGGCCAATCACCTAGTAACTTCCTATGATACTATGATTGGATTCACCACAGTAGAGAGTCCTTGCAAACCTTGGACAGTTTTACTGGAAACTGTAAGAAGTGATGCAGAATGGACCACTGCACTTGTAAAGGCCACCAAAGGATTCTGATATGAAAACGAGATGTTAGTATTAATGTGATTTCAGTGGCCATCAATCCCAGAGCCGTTAAAGTCAGTTTCAATGAAGGGAAATGATGAGACAGAATCTGAGCGACGTAATCTTAGCACGAGAATTCTGCTCTGAAGTAAGAATGCTTGAAGATTCAGTGTGTCCAGGCGATCCCCTATAAACTCCAAGACTTGCACTGGTTGAAGTTTGGATTTTGCAAGATTTACAGTGATACCTAAAGAATGAGTTAACTGTAAAAATAGTCTCTGGCTGTTATCAATAGAAGCCTGGTCGATGAGGTGAGAAGCCAGTCGTCTAAATAAGGAAACACCCTGAATCCCTGCAGTCTTAGGTGAGTTGCAACCACTGCCATGCATTTGGTGAACACCCTGGGGGCTGTGGTGAGACCAAAGGGCAGGACTCTGAAATGATAATGACTGGTTCCCAGCCAAAAGTGAAGGAATCTTCAGAATTGTCTGCTATTTTTTTATATGACAGTATGCATCCTTCAAATCTACAGAGTACATCCAGGCACCTTTCTGGAGCAATTGTAGAATGGACTGAACTGTGACCATCTGGAATTTGGAGTTCTTTACAAATTTATAACAGAGATCCAGGATGGGTCTCAGGTCTCCTTGTTTTCTAGGGCACTAAAAAAACCTTTAGTAAAGAAACAGATCCATATTTGGTCTGGTGGAACCTTTTGGATAACTCTCTTGTCTAACAGCTTTTGAATTTCCAGAACTGCTTGCTCCCACTGATTAGGTGGAACACTAGGGAGACTTTTTCTCATCATTGGTGGATTTTGTAAAAAGAGGATAAAATAGCCTCTGGATATGATTCTTTGCATCCATGCATCTTTTGTAATGGCTGCCCAGGATTTCAGGTGCAAAAAAGAATTCCCCCCACTGACTCAAGAGAAGTACAGTCGAGCAACCTTTCAGGAATGCTGGAAAGGTCTGTCTGAGAAAGACTCTCGAGACCCCTAATTTTGCGGTCCCCTCTACGCTTCCATTATTATAATTATTTCCCCTTCTGGGGGGGGGGGGGTCTCTGCATGAATCTTGAAATGGCTCTCGAGATTTACGAAACCACATTTTCTTACCACCGCGTTGAATTCTGGAGAAGTATCTCTGCAGAGTAAAAAGGCGGATTCCTATGGGAGATAGTGTCTTTCCAGGTTGTTCACTACAGGCAAGCATCTCTAACAGTGGACCCAATAAGGGAGGATCCTTCAAAAGGAGTCACTGATGCAGCATGCTTTAAAGGGCTCCACAAAGTCACACAAGCACATCCAGGCATGCACCCTAATGGATACATATGTATCTGCAGCCCCTGAGGAACTTTTAGCCACGTGAGAGATTAACCACATGGACGTGTTTGAGATGGATTGTAGGGTGGCCAGTTGCGAGGAATAAGCTCTCATTTCCTCCTTCGATATGGACCCAGAGTAGAGTTAGAGAGTTTCTTTATTAAATCCCTCTGTAACCTAGTAAAATGTGCCAGGTAATTCAGCAATTTTATAGCAAAAGTCGCTGATGCATATACTCACTTTCCATACCTGACTAAAGCCCTAGACTCTCTGTAAGGGGGATGGACCGATGAGCAGTGCTCAGCTAGCTCATTTTTCATGGCTGCCACAACAACCATGGCATCTACAGGAATCCCCATTGAGCAATGTTGTCTGTCTAATGGTTCAGAGGATCTAGTCTGGGTGTTTAGGAATGGGCTCTATGGAATCCAGCACTTTCCATGCCCAATGGAAAACAAGGTCGACAACCACATCCTTGGGGCCCAAGATGTTGACGGGCCAGACCCAAAACCCGAAAGCTTCCAGGAACACCAATTCCTCCTGAGAAGGGTTCTGGGAAGACCATCCACCTTTTTGGCACAGGATTTCGAAAATGTCTCTTAATAAGACTTCTTCTGGAGGACATCTGGTAGACCCTTCTCCTTCATCAAAATCAGTATCCTGCTTCAATGATTCCTGAGGGGAATGTAAATGCCTCCTTTTGCAGTTTCTTCCAAAGAACCTCTTCAGTGAGATACTCTGGAGAAATGTTGGAAAAAGAAGCCCCTGCACAGGGAATGTCTGGAAGCTATTAGGGGTTGGCTGTCCCTACTGAGTAAGATGATGAGACTTAGCAGTCAGATCCAGAGGAGGGATGGGAATATGATCTGAAGAGGTGACAGTCGAAGGATCCCCTGGACAGGAGAAAACCCTTTCCACTACTTCGAAGGCAGAAGCTCCAGGAGAAGTAGAAATCAGCTTCCCCAGAGCTGAAGCTCTCGGATCAGCTGACTCTCCTTCTCCCTCTGGGTTCTGCCCCCAAGGAGGGAATTGGACCCGAGCTGTCCAATGCTGAGGAACTGAGAAGAAGCGAGGGCACTGAAACCCTTGGAGTCAAACACATCCTCCCAGTCCTGACGCTGAGGCATCAGTTCAGAGACTCGTTCCACTTCAAAATACTCTGAGCCGAATAACTATGGGAAAGAGCTGGAATCGAAGAAGGTAACATTCTAGGATGACACGACTCAACTTTTGAAATCTTCAAATCAGACAGCTCCAAAACCACAGGTTGGATGGGAAGAGGAGTCACTAAAGGGTGTGAAGGTTGCAAATTCGCAGAAACGATGGGGGACAGAGCTTTCTCATCATCCTATCCATGTCATACTCAGATAGACTCTGAAAAGACCTGATTGAGGACAAGAAGTCTTTTTATGAGTCTCCTGCAAGAAAGGAGACTTTAATCTCGGGAAAACTGGCTCCAGAGAGAAGCATGGAGACCAAATCTGAGGAGACCTGCTTGGGCATGCAACAGGATCTGACGAAGCCGGACTCTAAACCCTTTTAGCCTTAGTGGTAGTAGGATCCAATAAGGTCGGATCCAAGACCTATTTTATTTTTGATGCAGGTTCTGAACTTAGAGTGGAAAAAGGAAATTGGACAGGGGAGCGTTTCCTCAACTCCCTGGTCTCAAAACCCTTCTGACTTCTCAAGGGGGTTTGAGCTCCTGAAGTAGAAGGAACTGCAAACGAAGACACAGGCAGCATACCTTTCAAAATAAGCTTATTACACCTATCACTTATTGCCCTGGGGTTAAAACCTGCACAGATTTCACAGGACATCTGAAAGTGAGCAGGTCCTAAACAATATACGTACTCCCTGTGGGCATCAGAATTGGATAACTTATGCCCACAGGGAGTGCATTTCTTGAAACCGGTAGGTTTGTTTGCCATAACGGAAAAATACTCTACAAACAAAAAGCACAATTTAAGAGAAACAAATAGTGTTATTAAATTTTATTTTACCTTTTTTAAATAAAGGTGAAAGAAGAAGAAGAAAACACCAGCAATAGTATGAAATACCTCAGGAGAGGTAAGAAAAGGAGAAAGACTGTCAACAATGGTTACATAAAATCTATACTAGTAAAGTACAGTTGTGTATACTTACCATAAATGTAGATGTTCGAGTGTATTCACTGTTGCAGTCATTACATTTGGGGTAATCTGCTGGCAGGTTGCCCTCAGTCAGCCTGATTAACAAAGTCTTGGGTCCTGCGTCAGTTGCTGTCCCTTCTTCCAAGACGTCAGGTCGTCAGGGGTATAAAACATGCAGCCGACGCCGTTTTCATCAGTTTTTCTTGCCCCATATGTCAGGTGCCCCCCAAATGGGGAGCAAAATATATATATATATATATATATATATATATATATATATATATATATATATATATATATATATATATATATATGTATATATATATATATATATATATGTATATATATATGTATGTATATATATATATATATATATATATATATATATATATATGTGTATGTATATATATATATATATATATATATGTGTGTGTGTATATATATATATATATATATATATATATATATATATATATATGTGTATATATATATATATATATATATATATATATATATATATGTATGCATGTAATTTAGAACACAAAAAATATACCTCCAAATAAAAGCAAATACACCAAAAAGGCCTTTGAGCACAGTAAAAGAAAGATGAGGTATAGTAAGAGAAAAACAGGGGGCTGGTGGGTAACCAGGACTGCAACAGTGAATACACTCGAACATCTACATTTATGGTAAGTGTACACAACTGTACTATGTTCTTCGTGTTTCACTGTTGCAGTCATTACATTTGGGTAGAATCCCAAAGCTATGGTTGGGAGGATGGAATTATACAGCATTAGGAGCAGCTATAAGGCCCTGCAGGACAGCAGTGGCAAAAGCCTGCTCTGGATTTAAAGAAGAGAGGCAAATGGTAATGTTTGGTGAACGTATGAACTGAGCTCCAGGTAGAAGCTTCTAGAATGTTTCTGGTAGGAACCCCTCTGAGAAAGGCTGCAGAAGTAGATGCAACCCTGGTGGAATGGGATCTGATCCCCTTGGGGACAGGTTTACCATGGTGCATGTAGCAGAAACGAATACAATGGCTTATCCATTTTGAAAGGGTCTGCTTTGAAATAGCCTTTCCCTCTGCCCCTGCAGCAAATGCTACCAGTAATTGCTCAGATTTTCTTAGAGATTTTGTCCTGTTTAAGTAGAATCTTAGTTGTCTGTGTACATCCAATGAATGCAGAATCTGCTCACCCTTGTTCTGTGGATTTGGGAAAAAGGTTGGCAAATGAATGGTCTGATTAAGAGCTACACTAGATACCACTTTAGGCATAAAGGATGGATTGGTCCTGAGAGAAGATAATAAAAGGCTCCACTGCCATGAGAGCCTGTAGTTCTGAAAGCCTTCTAGCTGAAGTGACTGCTAAAAGAAAAGCTGTCTTCTAAGAGACAGATTTTATGTCTGCAGTAGCAGCTGGTTCAAAAGGAGGTACAGTGAGTTTTTCCAACACAAAATTGAGGTCCCACGCAGGAGTTGGTGCTCTCCTGCCAGGTCTTACATTTTTGGCCCCTCTGAGGTACTGCTTTAGCAGGGGATGAGAAAAGAGGGGAGGCTCTGTGTTGTAAAGAGCTGAAATGGCAAAGGCATGGATTTTTATGGAAGAAAAAGATAGGCCCTTGTGAAGCATCTCAGTTAAATATTGCAGAATCTGAGGAATATTGGGCATTGCTGTGCTTATTCCTTGTGCTTGGTTCCTGGCACAGAATCTTTTCCATTTATCAGCAGAAGATTTTCTAGTACTAGGCCTTCTAGCCTCCAAAATAACATCCATCACAGGTTTGCTGAGAGATGTAACTGGTGAAATTAGTTGATTAGCCATTGTGCAAGATTCAGAGTTTTTGGAGATGAGTGTGCAGAATTTGATAGTTCTGCTGAGACAGTAGATAAGGTGTCTGAGGCAGGTACCACGGAGGAAGGTGTGACATATTGTGTAGGAGCAGGTACCAGTGTTGGCGAGGCCAGTCTGGAGCAATCAGAATCATTTTTGGTTTTTCCTGTCTGACTTTTAGTAAGACCTTGGAGAACAGAGGCAGAGGGGGAAAGACATAGACTGATAGTTTTTTCCAGCTGAAGGACAGAGCATCCACTTTCCAAGCTTTTTTGTGATGAATTCTTGTGCAGAATTTGTCCAACTGATAGATCTTTTTGCCTCACCCCAAAACTATGTCTGGGCTCCCCATTTGCTTGTCAACATGCTGAAGATTTGTGGATCCAGTTTCCATTCGTGTGGCTCCGTAAAATTTCTGCTTAGTATGTCTACCAGAGGATTTTGCTTTCCTGGCAGGAATTGAGCTTGTAGATGTATTTGATAAGTCAAGGCTGTGTTCCACAAAGCCATGGCTAGTCTGCAAAGGGGGTAGGAATGGGTACCCCCCTGCTTGTTTATGTACCACATGACTGTGGTGTTGTCTGTCTTTATCAGTAGTTGTGCTGGATGAAGACAGTCCTTGAAGGCTGTCAGAGCATTCTGTATAGTTAGCATCTCTTTCTGGTTGATATGTAGGTGCAGTTGATTTGGGCTCCATTGGCCCTGAATTAATCTCCCTGCCAGATGCACCCCCCCAAGCATAATCTGATGCGTCTGTAGTCAGGGTTTGGGTGGCAGGGGGTGGAATGAATGACAGTCCCTTGTTTTGGTGACAGGCCTCTGCCCACCATAGGAACTCTTGCTGCAGGCAAGGAATGATAGAAATCACTGTTTCCAGGCTGTGACAATGTTGACTCCCATAAGCTTTTTAGGTACCATTGAAGTTTCCTCATATGCAGTCTTGCATATGGAATTATTAGAATGCAGGAAGCCATGAACCCCAAGGCCTGCAGAATTTGTCTTGCAGATAGCTGGGTTTTTGTGGCCACTTGTTTGAAATAAGTCATCAATTGAATTTGTTTTTCTGGCGTAAGGCAAGTCATCTGGGCAGTTGTATTCCAAGCCTGCACCCAGGAATGTAATTATTTGAGAGGGTACCAGTTGTGATTTCTTTTTGTTTAAGGTGTACCCTAGACAAGTTAGAAGCCTTTTTACAAACGCCAGATGTTTTTGAAGAATGTCCTTGTTTTCTGCCGGAATTAGACAATCGTCCAGGTAAGGATAAATTTGAATGTTTCTTTGTCTGCAAAATGCAATTACTGGTGCCAGGCACTTTGTGAAGACCCTGGGCACAGTAGATAAGCCAAAGGGCAGTGCAGAGAACTGGTAATACAAATAGCCTGCTTTGAAGCGGAGGTATCTTATGCAAGATTTCCTGACTGGGATATGCAGGTAAGCCTCTTTTAAGTCTAGAGTTACCAACCAGGCATCCTTGCCTAGCATAGGCAGTAAATGTTGTAGAGTCAGCATCTTGAATTTTGGAATGTGCAGAAATGTATTTAGAATGGATAAATCCAGAACTGGACGCCATGATTTGTCTTTTCTGGGTACCAGGAAAAGTCTTGAATAAAATCCTTGTCCCTTTTCCTTTTCTGGTACTGGTTGAATAGCCCCCCATATTCATGAGGGACATAACTTGTTACTGGGCCTCTGCCCACTGATTTGGAGGCAGATCTGGCCACCCGTTTGGGATTGGCAACATGCGGAAATGAAATCTGTATCCCAGGGATACTATATTTAAAACCCACTTGTCCTGGGTAATTAGTTACCAATTTCGTGCATGAAGTGCCAGTTTTCCCCCCAAAGGGGCGGCCAAGAGATAGGTGCGTAGTGATTGCAGAGGAAAGTCATTGAGACTGTTTACCATAGGGAAGGTGCCTTGTTACTTCCAGATTTGGAGGTGGAGGCACCCCATTGTTTTGTTCTATAACTTCCTTGTGACTGAAACCTGGAGCCTTTGGAGTGTCTGTGTTTGACCTGAGCGGCTCTGGTGGGTACTGGAAAGGACCCATTCTTAGTAGGCCAGTGCCTACTGAACTTGGGTGGCTGCACTTGTAGGAAATCTTTTACAGTTTGCATAGATTTAGCTTTATCTTCCATCTTTTTCAAAACTTCTTCTGCCTTATTACCAAATAGACTGTCCTGTTGTAAAGGAGCATCCAACAATTTTGCTTTAACATGATCAGGCAGATTTTGCTCCTTGAGCCAAGCATGCCTTATCACAGATCAAGTTACAGCAGCCCTGCAAGAGGCCTGCAAAGTATCAAAACCACATTGCAAAGTATGCTTTCTAACTTGTTCAGCTGAATGCAATAAATCCTGCAACTCTTTATTTTCCACACAGTCAGAAATCAACATAATTTTCTGTTTAAGTAAGCCCATGACATGCTGCTGATATTTAAGCATATGAAATTGGCAGTTTAAAGCCCTGATTGACAAGGTTGCAGACATGTAAACCTTCTTACCCCATCGATCCAGCGCCCTGGAGTCTCTATCAGAAGGGGTAGGATTTTTAGCAGTAGAAGCCTTAACGCCCTTGGGACCCTGAGAAATGGTTTCAGGATCAGCAGTAGGATTTTTAAAAAGGAATTTGTGGGAGTCAGGAACCCTGTAATATCTGTCTGGCTTACTAGGAGCCAGAGCCAGGGAATCAGGAGCCATGCTGGATTCTGAGAAAACATTACCAACAATGTCTAGAACAGGAGGTATAGCCAAAGGCCTATGCTGAAAAAGGAGAAGGAAATCCCTAAGTCTCTTTTTAGATTCTGAGAAATCCTGACTCTCCCAGTGAAAGTGTACCCTTAAGGTATGTAAAGTTTCTCCAAAAGAAAAATCCTCAGGAGGAGAAGCAGAAGGGATGGAATTTTCTGCATCAGAGTCCTCATAAGGTGGAATAGATAATTCCTGATCAGAAGAGGAATCAGAAAAAACTAGAAACCTGATCTGATGATTCATCGTCAGTGCCTTGCCTAGGCCTCTTAGCAGGGGGATGGGAACCCCTGATCAAGGTAATTAAATCCTCAGCCATTTTGATCATTTGTTTTTTAGGCATAGGGGCCTGTGCACGTGGCCCAAGGGTCGGTTTTTTAGACACAGAAGTTGATTTTGGCCTAGGTTTTGAAGATGGCGTCATTTAATATACAAATCTTTAGGCCTGAAAACACCCTCAGAAGCTGGTGCCTGCTCAGCAGCTCGGGACTCATCTAAGGTAGAGACATCCACGGGTTCAATACTTAAAGTGTCTCGCGGCATACCGGACTCCGAATGGGTCTCAGTAGAGGCCTGCGAATCAAAAGTAGAGGGTATCATGGGGCTGCAGAAGCACCTCACTTAGTATCGGCAAACGGCTTAGGAGAAGCTTCGTCGTCGGTTTTGGACCTCGACGGTCTGTCTCTGTCTTTTTCTTTGAGCTTTTTGTGTATTCTGGTAGTCGGATTGCTAACCGACGACATTTCTGGATACTTAAATCTTGAGTCAAAATATTTTGATGCAAAAATATACCGACACTTAATAGTGCATTGATTAAATTTAGCACAAAACCGACAGCAATGCACATTGTGGTCAGGGCCTAGGCAAGGAATACAGTACAAATGAAAATCCTTATGAGATATTTGCTTCCCACAAGTAATACAATTATTAACTTTTACTGACATCGGTAAGGAGCAAGAAAAAGTTTCCCAACGGGGTACTTAGCTTTAGGTTGAAGACTTCGGTTCTGAAACTCGAAAACGAAAATTTCAAGAGTCGGCCGACCGGCACTTACAAACTGCTTCTGCTTCGGGCACCGCGCGGCAAGAAAGACTGAGGAAAATGGCGTCGGCTGCATGTTTTATACCCCTGATGACCTGATGTCATGGAAGAAGGGACAGCAACTGACGCAGGACCCAAGACTTTGTTAATCAGGCCGACTGAGGGCAACCTGCGAGCAGATTACCCCAAATGTAATGACTGCAACAGTGAAACACGAAGATCATCACAAAAGATCTAAACTAATTTTAAACCAACCCTTAACGGGTAAACAGAGGAAGGTAGTAAGTAAAAAAAGAGATTTAGTAATAATATACCACAAGATACATCACTCACTAATGACTAAACTCCCAGAGCTCAACAGCATGAAATCCCGATCTATCACTAAAGCGGCAAATAAGATCTGAGGCAAAGCAGTGATCAGGGGCATTGTGGGTAGAGGGATAGGCTCGAGAATCAGATTCTTGAATGCAAACAAAGTGGCCATGTCAGATCCAAGGATCGGATCCAAACCCAGTAGTTGAGAAACAAATGAAAAATGACATCATCAGATATGGAAGTATTTCTTCTCCCAAAGGGAACTTATCTGCCCAGTAAAGGAAAGCACAGGTCAAATGCCGATTCTTGAGTCTCAGAAGAACATACTCTTCGGCTTCTCTAAAGCTCTGAAGGGCTTTTCTCCCAAACATGTATTTTAGCCAGCACAGTTCAAGCTCCCTGACAGTTTGGGTGTGTGAAATGTGCTCTGAAGCTTTGAAAGCTGTTCAGCTGTCAGACCACTGGCAGGATATAACCCATATAGACATGGATACTGCAGTAGTGATCTATATGATGTACATTAGTGTACCTACACGCCAGATATTGTTAAATTATTCATCAAGTCATACATAACTCTTAACATCTCTACTCCTCATGTTTTCTTTATTTTCAGAGTAGCCATGATCAGTGCCAGTTTTGATTAAGTCAAACCAGAGCCTGAAGATTTTTTATACAAGCAGGAGACCGCTTCATGCAGGATAAACATCTTAGCCAGTTACAATTGCAGCTAATTTTACAGCACACCTTTACATTTATAATAGAAGAGTGCTCTCCCTCATAAAGGTTATAGGTCACCCTAGTGTGGTCCTGTAAAACAGCTCCGTAGTGCATAAACATACCAAAAGCGTGGAAGCATTAATGTGCCTAATTTACATAGATTTTGGGAATGTCCACTTGACTGTTAAAATTTTATGGGAAAATATTAAACTAAAATTTTTCCTTAACTTATGTTATCCTGGACATGTAAAACTAGTTTCTTATTCCAGTGAGTTATTCATATCTTAGGTTCAGCCTGTTGCATGCAAGTGTGGACAACACAGCTTGTTGTCTTAGTGACAAATAGAACATATATGACTACTTACTGGAAGACACTTGACACGGTGTCATTTAAGGGTTGATATGATTTCACTTCCACAGATTTATTCTCACCTTACCAAATATTTTATACAATATCTGAACAACACTTAATTATTAGTAATCCCTCTAAGGATATATTTTCTGGACATTTTATAATTCTATGTCTCTGCTTAGTACTTGGTCAATTTAATAAATACTAATAAAAGGTCATTAACAATGTTCATTTTGATATTGTCAGTTCTTATTCTATAGCTTGTGAAGGGTTTTGAATTACTGAAACATATATTTCTGGTAAGTTGATTTGTGTATTTTTTTATTGTATTAAAAAAAATTGAATTTCCTCAATAAACTTCTTGCCGGAAAAAAAAACTGATGCAGTCCAGCACCAGCAAGGATAAGTCCTGTCAGACTTCAAACAGGCTGAAGTCCGAAGCAAGAACAGACTCTGGCATAGCTAGTCCCAGTGGACTTTCCTTACTTTCGGTTATCAACTCCTGGTGGACCCAGAGGAGTCCTAGGAAGAAGAGATCATGGTCCAACATGCAACCACACAGTCACTGCCATAAGATTCAGAGGACTTCTTGGAATCAGGCTTGTCAAGCTCTGGCTGTTCAGCCTGAAGCTGCAAGATGCCCTCACCCTGGGATAGACGGACGGGCGCACACACACCATCCAAAGTCGAAATGCAGTGTCTCTAATCCTTCATTGCCATCTTAACTAGAGAACAGGCACAAACTTGAGCCTCACTAGTCCAGGATGAGAATCCCACACATTATTTCAAAGAAGGTGTACCAGTTTCTACTTTGTTTCCATCCTCCATGGATTGTGCTTCAACATATGTATGGGGCTAATTTAGAGACCCTCAGCCACTGCCCTGGGCTTTTTCAGCAACTCCTTTTCTCCAAGATGCAACATAGGTCAGAGGGGTCTTCTTGTTGCATCTGGGTAGCTACAATGAAACACTGCCAATTTAGGGCAATGCTTCACATTATGTTCTTCTACCAAGCAATAAAGACAATGCCACTTCAAGCATTGGCTAGGGGTTTAGAGACCACATGAACATGCCAGTGGCTTAACTGCTTTAAGAGTCAAACATGGGACTTTCCTCAGGTCACATGCACAGACTGAGATGTGAAATGTGTGAAAAACAAAAAATAACTTGATGGCATAGGGGCATGGTGCATTCTGAAAGTGCATCTCATAACACGCATTGGAGAAAGGTAAATGTGCTTCTGCTCAAGGGAGCTCCAGGAAAAAAATATCACGATGGAGCTAAATGAAGAATTCCAAGTACATACCCAGAAAAGAGATCTCATGAAGTTACATTGATAAAACACTCACTGTGTCATTACAAGGACACATTTCAAGTGAAGGCACTACTGCAATACACAATTCTGATGTACAGCAGCAGATTTAAATATTCAGTTATGATACAGTAGTAAGATGAAATTGATGATGTTTTACAATATGTTTTATATGCTAGCTATTAGCTTTTAACTCACTTATCATAAAGGAATAAAGATCTGACTCCAACCCAGATGATCAGGGCTTGATCAGCAGCTCAGGAGTTACAGGAGGTGGTTAGTGGCAAGAAAAGAAAGACAATGCAACACCTGCTCACCTCATTCAAGTTGAAAAGTGCGAGGCACATTTAAGGCTAACTTTTCATGGTAGAATCCTCAATGAAAACCAAAAAACTCACAGATGTACTCAGTTCAATGGGGGAAGGGCATCTTCATTCATTGCAACACTTGCAGAACTGAGTAACCACCCCTTGCTGATCTCCATCGAATGCTGAATCTAGTACTGTGCTAATTATCACATGCCATAGAGTTAGAGCTTAAAGTTGAAAAAGGAGGTGGTGGTTATGTACCCACCATAACATTCCATCTGTGTTGTCTATTTTCATTCTTCCTCAACTTATGGGTTTGGATCTGATCACTCAGATCTGACTCGGCAGTTGTAAAAGCTTGTGGCAATCAGAAAACTCTCAAGCTACTCCCTTACCCACAATGCACAAACACCATGTACCTCAGATCTTGTTTGCTAATACCAGCAGAAAGAAGTATTGAATCACAGATGCAGGAGACTATATCTGCAGCCATGCTCCATGGATATGGCATAATCAGAAAAAACACTCATTCTTCCAGAAGACTAAAGGGCAGGAGGGTTGGTGGAAGAGGAGTTGAGAAAGAATGAAAATAGACAACACAAATGGAACGTTATACTAAGTACATGACTTCTTTATCTAATGTTGTCAGTTTTCATTCTGTCCTGAACTTATGGGGCAGAGTCCCCAGGTGGAGTCAAGGAAGGATATTCCTGAGTACCACTGAACCAAATTATATTCTAAATTGTGAGGAATTAAATGATAGAAATGTTGGTATTAATAGTATTAAACATATTTCAAATTGTGAAGAATTAATCAGTGAAAATGATAGTACTAGTGATATTGAACATATTTTATAGACTTGGGATCATTTTAATATATTTAATTATGCTGACGTGGAAATTAATGATACATATTTTAATTTGATTTCCAAGGGTTTAAATTTCGTCCCTAGAACAAAATGTGATATTAGTAGGCTTATAATTGACTTGGAAATGTTTACCAGAAAGATAAATTTAGAATTACTTTGTGAAGATACATCCAATACAAGAGTGGAGGTTGATGTACTAAAAGGAGTGTATGGAATCCACCTATACATCCACAGTTAAAAAACTTTGAAAATATAATGGAAAGTGAATTAAGACAAGCAATAAAGAAAAATAAATTTAAACCCAACCTTACCCTATCAGAAAGGGGATTACTACAAGTATTAAGGAACAATAGGAATTTGAGGGTCATGAAACCCGATAAGGGTGGTGGGATTGTTTTGATGAACAATATTATGCATGAAGCTAAAATGTTTGAAATTTTACAAGACGAAATAAAATATGATAGTATTTCTAAAAATGAGATTTACATAGGATATAGAAAGATTTATTTAGCTTTATACGACTTCTTTTTAGAAGGTTTTATTGATAAGCAAATGTTTGAATTTTTACACAATATGAAGCCTAAGATACCTTCAATTTTCAGAATTCCGAAGGTTCATAAAAGTGTATTGGACCCACCCCCACGTCCTATTGTGGCAGCTGAGGGTTCAGTTATTTTTCCACTAGCTAGATACGTGGATGTTAAATTAAAAAAATTGATGATGAGATGTGAAACTTTTTTAAGAGATTCCTGGGATTTGTTGAGAAGTATTAAACAAGAGATGTTTCATGAGAATCTCACATTTGTAACAATAGATGTAGTAGACCTGTTTGGATCTATACCACACAATATAGGTCTACAATGGTTTGAAGAAGCAATAAGATTCCCTGTTGAGTTTAATGATATATATATATATATATATATATATATATATATATATATATATATATATATATATGTGTGTGTATATATATATATATATATATATATATATATATATATATATATATGTGTGTGTATATATATATATATATATATATATATATATATATATATATATATATATTTGAATCTGATGGAGATGGTTTTGAAATACAATTATATATTTTTTCAGGGAGAATATTACCACCAAACAAGTGGGGTGGCGATGGGGACCAGATGCACCCCCTTGTATGTTAATTTGGTCCTTACTACATGGGAAAGGAAGAATATTCTTAGTAGTGAATATAGAGATAGTTGGGTGCTGTATAAGCGCTTTCTGGATGATATCGTTTTTCTTTGGCAGAATACTATGGAAAAGTTAGATGAATTTATACAATACATAAATGACTCCACAGATTTTGTAAAGTTTACTTATGATATTGGGACAAACTAAATGAATTATTTGGATGTGAAATTAATAAAAGATGGGAAAACATTTAAGTCAAAAGTATATAGAAAGAAAACATATTCTAATTCCTACTTGCATTATAGCAGTGGGCACCCCTTGTATCAGAAAAAGAGTATTGTAAAGGGACAATTCGTCAGAATATGCAGAATGATTTCTAATGAAGAAGATTTTCAAGAAGACTGTGAATTTCTAACTCAGTTATTCGTAGAAAGTGGGGTACCCAGTTGAGCTTTGCGATAATGTAAGGAATGAAATAATCTAGGGACAGAAAAATAAATTTGAACCTATTTTAGGTAAAGAGATGGTACCCTTGGATAACAAAGAAAATAATGTGAATATGGATGAATTAAACTTTAAAGATGATAGTTCTTATGAGAGTGTATTTGTTACAGATTTTAGTGGGGATTCAAGGGTTATTTATACTACCCTTGAAAGAGAGTGGAAAAAATTTGGAAGTTTAACTGATTTAAAGTTAAAGAACAAGCAGTCATTACAATTTATATACAGGAGAGGGCGTAACATAAAGGATATGCTCATGGTTCATTATGATAGCCACAAGAAGACTACAAAATTAAGGGGTAAATACCCATGTGGGATGTGTAATTAATGCCCATTAATGGCTAATAAGGATTGCATATATATTGAATCCAGGGGGAGAGAGATTATGGGTAGGACTCGCAGTACTTGTGATACCCAGGGTGTAGTATACATTGCAATTTGTGAGATATGTTATGTTTTTTACGTTGGTAAGACTGAGGGTCAAATAAGGAGGAGGGTTTATGAACACATGATATTAGAAATATGAAAGAAAGTAATGCCTTGTTCAGACATAGCATAGCTTGCCCTTTGGCGAAATATAAGTTTTTTGTTTTAGAAGAAGTGCCATGTGGGAAACCAAGATTGAATATCGTGAATTGTATTGGCAAATAATATTGGAAGCTAATAGATATCCAGGAATAAATGATGGTATTTCCCTTGCACCTGTTTTAAAAAAGAGGGCAGCTAGATTATAAATGTATATATTTATACATACATTTTATGAAGTTTTTATTTTGATATAAATGTTTTTTTAATGCATTTTTATAATGAATATATGTAACAAATTATTTATTAGATAATTATATATTTATTTACATAATTACATTGATTCCACATCTAATTTTATATATACATATATATATATATATATATATATATATATATATATATATATATATATATATATATATATATATATATATATATGTACACACACACACCTACACACAAACACATATATTTTTTAGAATTAAGTTATGTTTATTTTCAGGCATTTTGCCTCACTAGTATAAAATGCTTAGTTAGACATGACTTGCTTGCTTGTTTTGCACATTTGACCACTTGGTGGCACTATCATCTATGGAATGTTATACAGAAGAAGTTACATGTATTTGTATTTAAATTTGGAGAGTTATATTTTTATTCTTTTATATACTTGTTTTTAATATCCATTAATTACAAGATAGTTGAAATTTATATCAAATGATTCCATCTTTGCAAGGAGCTGAATAATCTGGGTTCCTAGAAATAAATACGGTGTTTAGCATCGGAACCGGCAACTGAAATGGTATGTTACATATTAATGAGATCTTTGACATTTAAGTGGTCCTACTGGATATTTCAAATAGAATGAGAGTATATATAGGGATGTTTGAAATTTTAGTGTTTGTCTGATGAAGTCTGTATTATGACATGAAAAACGTGGTGATAATCCAGCTCCCCAACCGACGAGCTTTCTGCAAGAATTTTGTCAATTAGAGGTAGTGGGGGATATGCATAAATAAGACCAGGTGGCCAAGCATGGACAAGAGAGTGTCTGGGAGCCCCCCCCGCCCAAGGAGGAATCAGAGCAAAAAAACTCGCTGCACTTCGCGTTGGACGGCGATGTGAAGAGATCGCAGCAAGGATGACCCCACTCGAGGAAGATCTGTTCCCTCTACACAAGGGTTCAGAGACCACTCGCAGGGTAAAAGGATAGTCCTGCTCAGTTTGTCTGCCAAAATGTTGGACCGTCCCGGAATGTGTGTTGCTATCAGAAAACGGTTGGTGGAGATCGCCCATTCCCACACTCTCATGGCCTCTCGACAAAGAATGTAGGACCTGATTCCCACTGTTTGTTGCTATACCAGACCGCTGACATGTTGTCTGACTGAACTGCAATCGTTCCCAGAGGAAGAGAAGCATGAAGGGCCTGCAACACTGGAAGGACCGCCCTCATCTCTAGAACACTGATATGCAGAACAGTCTCGTTCAGGGACCACGAGCCTTGGACAGTCCTGCCTGAGCAGTGCCCCCCTCACCCTAGACCGGAGGCATCCATGGTCACCGTGGCTTGGGGGCGGGGTCGCAATAAAGGGGCGTCCTTCTCAAAGATCCTGGGATTGAAGCCACCAGATGAGGGAAGTCTTGCACACCTTGCTTAGAGGGTTCGGGTAACTTATGGGCTGGTATAACCGACCACTGAACTTGTAATGTCCAGTGTAACACTCTCATGTGTAGACGTGCACAAGGAACCAGATTTATAGCTGCTGCCATAGACCCTAAGGCCCTCAGAACTAGTTCTGCTGGGGGTGAAGATGTCTGAAGAAGTGCCGATGCATGAAGGGTCTGGCTCCGAAGTCTGTCTGTAGTCAAAAGTACCTTGACTTGGAGAAAAGCTATTCTTGCCCCTATGAAGTCCAGAATATGAATGGGCTGAAGAGAGGATTTTGCATTGTTTATTGTGATACTCAGTAAATTTGACAGTTGAAGGAAAACATTTCTGGTTTGATCAAGTAGATGCCTGGAGGGGGAGGTGAAGAGCCAATCGTCCAGATATGGAAAGACCTGAACGCCCTAAAGTCTCAGGTGGGCCGCTACAACTGCCATGACCTTGGTAAACATCCTGGGGGCTGTGGTGAGACCGAAGGGTAGGACCCTGAACTGGTAGTGATTGGCTCCATTCCGAAAAAGGAGAAACCTCCTGGATCTTCTGTCCATCATGATGAGGTAGCACGCATCCTTGAGGTCTACAGAGCACATCCAATCTTCCACCTGCAAGAACAGCAGGATGGATTGTAAGGTGACCATCCGGAACGCCTCCTTGGCAACAGACAGGTTCAAGGTGGATAGGTCAAGAATCGACCTCAAGTCCCCCGTCTTTTTTGGCACCAAAAAGAACCTGGAATAGATGCCTGACCCGGACTGATCTGGGGGGACCGGCTGGATTGCTCTTTTGTTTATCAGCTTTTCTATTTCCAAAGCTGCCACTTCCCTTTGAGTGGGTGGAACGTCTGGGAGATGCTTTGGAGGTAAGGGAATGGTCAGAAAGGGAAAGGAATAACCTCTGGATATTGTCTGAAGCACCAAGCAGTCTGACGTTATGGACTCCCACTGAGCTAGGTGCTTCAAAAAACGTCTCCAGAGTGGAGCACTTGGGCAACCTCTCAGGGCTGTTGCGCAGGTTGATCCAAGAATGGTTCCCGTGACCCAAAATTCTTTGGTCCCCTCTCTTCCTCTGGGCCAGCGTCCATTTTGTCCCCCTTTGCCTCTAGGGAAAAAAAAGTCCTGAGTGTCCCAGGAATACTGAGATTTCTGGAGCCACATATTCTTTTGCCTTCGCTGATTCCTGGAAAAGGATATTTGAGGGTTAGAGAAGTGGATCCTGATGGCCGACAGCATCTTCCCGTCCTCACTCTGGGCTAGTGTATCTCGGACGGTCTTCCCGAAAAGGGTCAAACCGTCAAAAGGGGCATTCGCAAAGGACACCTTGAAAGGTTCTGCAAAATCGCAAAGCCAGAGCCAGGCCACCTGGCCACCCTAGCAGCTCCCTCGGTGGCATGAGAGAGTAAGTGCATGAACGTGTTAGTCACGTGGGCCATGTAGTTCAGCGCCCTTATGGCAAAGGTAGCTGAAGCTTAAGTCTGCTTTCCGAGTCGATCCATTGTCCTTGTCTGGAGGATGGACCAAGGAACTCTCCTGAGCCAGTTCCTTTTTAGAGGCCGCCGCCACCACCCATGGCATCCACTGGGGAACCCTTACTCCATGCAAGCTTATCCATAGGCGGGCTCAAAATCTTGTCTGGCGTTTTTTGGTATAGGTTCTACAGTGTCAGGCTCCTTCCAAGCTCTGGTGGTAATGAGGTCCACCAGAGGATCTGCCGTGGGGGACACACCCAAGAGGTAGATGGGCCTGCGAACGCCTCCAGGAATACTGACTCATCCGAGGAAGGCTTTTGGGTGGACCAACCTCACCGCTGAAGCAGGATTGCCATTATGTCTCCAAATGAGACATCCTTGAGAGGTGATCTGGGGGAGTCTTCTCCTTCCTTCAAGTCAGTATCCTCTGTGAAGGACTCAAGGGAGTCCAAGTGCCTCCTCTTGCACTTGCATTTGCGAGGAATCTCCTCGGGGGGGGGGCTCACAAACAGCTTCATATTCCTCAAGGGGAACCACCTGGGGCACATCAGACACAGGTTGTCCCTGAGAGGATGGGATGACAGAAGAGACTCAGCAGCGAGGGAGCAGGGACAGACTTCAATGATAGAGTGAGAGGTCTCAATCCACCTGAGAAAACCCTCTCCACAACGTTGAAGGCTGAAGAGGAACCATATTCTCTAAAACTAGAAGAATGGGAAATCGTGCCCCTTGCATCCGATATAAGTGATCGGAGCCGAACCCGGAACAGATGGACCCGCAGGAATGGTATGTCCCGACCATAACGGAGCCGATGACACACTCACCCCCCCCCCAGATCCGACGACCAAATTACAGCTCCGAGAGCTTGGATCCGAATCTACAGGATCCGACATACTTGAGGGCATGGCCGGCGTCGAGGTTGGAGGAACCATCGGTGCCGACCCCCTGACTCCGGGGCTCCTCAGGTTCAGGGACTCCGAATCCAAGGGATGGATCAGAGAAGAAGCTAGTGGGGCAAACATCGGAACCGAACTCCCCACTCCAGCAGGAGAGGGAGCCAACAACACTTCCATCTGCAACTGAGTCTGTATAAACCTTCTCATCATCCGGTCCATGTCAGCCTCCGAGAGGCTTCTTGTAGATCTGGAGGACGCCACAGACACCAGCTGAGAGGTCCGATGCATGGACTACCATGAAGCAGGCCGAACCTCCTCCGGCGAAAATCTAGGGGATCGGAGCCGAGGGGAAGATGGCTTAGAAGTCTTGACCGGGGTAGTGACAACTTTAATAGGAGGACCCAATAGAGCCGACAGAGTCGTTGGTCTCTTACGACCCCTATCTTTTTTGCTCCCTCTCTCTCTCTCTCTCTCTTTTTCTCCATCTTTCTCCCTATGCTTTTCCTTCCTGGCCTCTTTGTCACCCTGTTTTGATATGGGAATGAGAGTCCCGGATGAGGGAGGAGGACCTGAAGCTGATACGGCTACAGCCATGGTCGAAGAGGAATAATAGCTTCTGCTGGGAGAAGCCCAGCTAAAATTAACTTAGTCCTGCGGTCCCGCAGGGCTCATGGATTAAAGGCTGCACAGATTTTGCAGCCTGAAGAAAGGTGGGGAACCCCTAAATACATGACACACAGAGTGTGGCCATCAGCCGGAGACAACTTATGGCCACACTCTGTGCATTTTGAGAAAGTCGGCTTTTGGGGGTCCGAGATCTCAATCCCCACAACAAAAAATAAGGCAAACTAAAGCCCTACCTACAATCACACCACACACAGCAAAGGGAGGCCTACACTAACAAAACCACAAGTTTACTTTTTTTTTTTTTGTACTTTGTCTTAATGGAAAACCCGAGGGGAGGTAAAGGAGAAGGTAAACACTACACACGCACACTAAAACTAACTTTTTAACAGTTGAATTAAGGAAACCCTACTCTACCTGCCTGGAGCCATGTCTTGGTGAAGCCGTGGCAAATGAGATCTGGGAGTTGGAAGGAGGCTGCCATGTAGTATGGCTAAGGGGAGGAGCTTAGAGCTCGGATCTTAGCTTGGAAAGCTGCCGGCTCAGATCCATGTCGGATCCGAAACCCACAGTTTGATGATCAAATGAAGTTAACTACTTCAGATTGGGTATTATATAACTTCTGGAAATGATCCTCTGTACTCATGTATCTGTTATCTCAAGCAAACCTCTCTGGTGTAGGGATAATCGACCCCCAATTGCCTCCAAAGGGGATAATCGGGCCTCCATTCAGGAGTGCTGGAAGGGTCTGTTGAAAAAGGAATCTCTGAACCCTTAGTTCACTGGGCCACCTCTGCCATGACAGCAGCATCTACCATTGGAGTTCCCCCCTTTACCCCGGGGGAACCTCCTCCACGTGCATCCTGGAAAGGACCCTGGGAACATTTTGAACCACATTTTCCCAGTATCTCATTGATTCCTGGAGAAGGACATTTGAGGTGTGAAAAAACATATTCCCATGACAGATAGGGTTTTTCCATCTTTTTCACACTTGGATAAAATGTCCTTAACTTTGGGGCCAAATAAAGGCATTCTGTCAAAAAGGTCACTGACAAATGAAGACTTGCAGGGTCCACAAAATTACATAAGGGTATCCCGGTGTGCCTCCTTATGGAAATGCCAAAACATGCTGCCGTTGTGGTTCCTTTGGCTGTATGCGAAATTAACCTTACGGAAGAACTGGAAATTGACTGCAGGGTAGCCAACTGGGAGGTAACAGATGCCTGTACCTCATCAGAAACATATCCTGAAAGAGTATTAGAGAGTTTCTGATCTAAGTCTCTCTGTAACTTGGTGAAATGTGCCAAATAGTTGAGAGCCCTTAAAGCAAAGGTCACTGAAGCACAGACACGCTTCCCAAACCTATCCGACCGAGACTCCTTGTTCGGAAGATGGACACTGGAACTCTCTTCGTACAGTTCCTTCTTAGTGGCCGCCGCCACAACCGTGGCAGCAACAGGCACCCCTTTTGTCCAAAACTAACTGCCCTCTGGTGCTGTTAAAATTTTGTCCTGTCTCAAAGGGATTGGTTAAATAGTGTCCAGGGTGTTTGATGCCTGCTGAGACATCAATTCTATGACGTTATCTGTGGGCGGAGTCTCCCAGGAGGTAGATGGGCCAGTACCGAACGCCTCCAGGAATACAGACTTTTCCAATGAAAGGTTGCTGGACTTCCAGCCACCTATTTCAGGACTCCAAGGATGTCTCCAAACTGGACATCTTCAGAAGGTGACCATGGGGAACATTCACCTTCATGAAAGTCTGTATCTTCTGTGAGTGACTCCTCGGGAGAGTCTAAGTGCTTCCTCTTGCAAGTTCTCATCTTAGGGACCTCTGGGGAGGTATCAAAGGAGGTGGAAAAAACCTGCTGGGACACCTGGGGTTTCGGCATCAGCTGCCCCTGTGGAGAGGGTAAATGAGACTAAGTGAAGAGCTGGCAAGTGTGTAGACTGAGGACCCGAGGGGAAGGGAATTGTCTTTGTCAAAGATGATGACAACGCTCTCTCCATGACCTCAAAGGCAGTGCCACACAGAGAAGAACAGGACCTTGGATCCGTAAGGGCAAGTCTCTGGATGAAGTCCCTCCCTGCTTCGAAGAGAACTCCCCCAAGGGTAAAGTCAGAGCCGAACTAACTCGTTCGGAGGCCCTGAGGTGCAGAGACAGCTCCAAAAACATCGGAGTCGACTGTGACATCAAAGACCCGACAAGGTAGCACCAACACTGTGAGCTCTCCAGATCCAATGTAACTGAAGAGCTCAGAACAAGCTTCGGATATGAGGATAAAGACATTCTCGGATCCGATACAGATGAGCCCAGACAACTTGGATCCGGTATCTCCAAGACCGAGTTTGGAGTCAGAAGAGGAACTTGCACAGGGGGAGTAGTGGAAGGTGCGATCGATCGCCTGACCCAAATGGGTAGGAGCAGACAGAACACTTGACATGCTCTGCACTGAGTGAATCCTTCTCACTAACCTCTCCATATCTTCTTCCATAAGACTCAAGAAAGAGCGAATGGACACAAAAGAAGGAGGCCTCTCCAAAACTGAAGAAACAACCCTGGATGGAACAGTGTCCACGAAGGGAGAGTATCTGGCCTTTGGACGGGGTGTGGAATGAGCTGTGAGATCCAATGTTTTTGGTGTTGGATCCAGAGAAGTCTGATCTGATAAATACATGGGTCTCTTAAGTTTCGGATCGGACTGTAAAGTCAGAGCCAACAACTCCTTAGTCAGATGTCTTGGATCTGAGTGTGAAATCGGATCCAACAATTTTGTAATTTTCTTTTTAGGATCCAGTGAGTCAATTGGATCCGAAAGAGGCATTTTCTATGCATTTCCCAGACAATTTAGTAGAAGCGGTTGAGGTACTGGGAGAAATTGTATTTTTAGTTTTCTCAGGGGTAGCTTCAGAAAAAGTGGAAGGAAGTAACCCTTTAAGAATTAAATTATTCTTACACTCCACCAAAGCTCTACAGTTGAAGGAGCGACAAATGGAGCAGTCCTCCTGGAAGTGATGATGTCCTAAAAAATACATACATAAAGGATGTGTATCTGAAAGCCATATTTTGTGACCGCATTTCATACATTTTTTGAAACCAGATGGTTTCTCTGCCATCCTGATACAGGAAAAGGTATCTTAACAGAAATACCAGAGGAATATAGAGAAATATTTAGAAACGTTTCTTTTTTTTTTTTTTTAAAGAAAAAGAGGAAAGACAACCAACGATGTTATTAAAAAAGGAAAACATACTCTAAAGTGTACGGAAGGGAGAGAGTACTAACAATAGCATGGAAGACGTACAAGAGTACAAAAATGGGATAAAACAGAGGTTTTAGGCAAAAGGGTAAGTTTAAACAGTAATCAGACTGAAAAGGGAAGAAAACAAATTTCTAAAGAGAAAAAAAAAAGACTCACTTAAGTATTAAGAGTCACTCGAGAGCACCATAACACCACGTCTTTTGCGAAAGTGTCAAGTGAGATCTGAGGTACTTGGGGTTGGTGCAGTGTGAGTAAGGGAATAGCTCCAGAGTTTTCTGGAGCTTTTGCAAAGGCTGAGTAGGATGCGAGGGATCGGAACCAAACCCATAAGTTGAGTACAGAATGAAAGCTTTGGATCCAAGATGAGAGCACCATAACACCACGTCTTTTGCTGAAAGTGTCAAACAAGATCTGAGGTACTTGGGGTTGGTGCATTGTGGGTAAGGGAGTAGCTTCAGAGATTTCTGGAGCTTTTGCAACGGCTGAGTCGGATTCAAGGAATCAGAACCAAACCCATGATTTGAGGACAGAATGAAAGCTTTGGAACCACATTTTCTTACCACCTCGTATGATGGTAATGCCTATACTGCTCACCCCAAGAAGATGGCTTTCACTTCCTGTGGCAAAAAACAGGTCAGGTAAGCAAGTCAAAGGAAAAGCTGAATGGTTATACAGTATGGGTAAAAAATGTATATAAATATACATGCTTTGTAAATTTTACCTCCTGAGTTGATTAAGAAAGAAGTCCACAAGTTTCTTCCAATCTTCTGGAAATCCAAATGTAAATTTCTTAATAAATTCAGATGAAAACCCTGTTTGGAATATGCAAAAAAAAAAAAAAAAAAAAAAATGACTTGCATTAACCACCACAATTGCAAATGATGATCTTAAAAAGTCATTATTAAGCCATTACTAGAAAATGTTTTACTGAAAATATTACACTTCAAGCAAAGCTGTGCAAAGGTACTCACCATACAGAAAGAATAGTTGTGCAAAATCTTACCATAACCATAGATGTCCTTCTCTTCCATGATGCAGTATTGTTGGTGTGGGATTTTCCACCTCTGGCGACCCATACGTTGGCTCCTACACAAAAGCTTCAGCTTGACTGTTGTAGTCGCGTGGGACGTCACATGTAGAACCATAAAATCAGGGACCTTAAATGTGACGTCTGCACGCACAGACCTCAGAACTTGAAGGCTCAGCAGCAGGGAGTAGCCAGTGATATTAGTCATAGGGTCAAGGAGCCATAGGTCACAGGATAGGGTATAGCCCCAAGACACCTAAAGATATCAGGAACTGAGAGAGAGCAGGATAAGGGGGGAGGGGGGGGTTGATACTGCAACATGGAAGAGAAGGACATCTATGATTATGGTAAGATTTTACACAACTATTCTATGTCCTTCTATTCCTATGTTGCAGTATTCTTGGGGTGGGAGAGTACCACAGCTTAGTTGGAAGGAAGGCTTAAGGTAGAAGAGGCTGATTTCACAAAGCCCTGCAGGATTGCACTGGCAAACCCTGCATGTGCTCTGGAGACATTGTCTAACTTGTAGTGTTTGGTGAAAGTGTGAATGGTGGACCATGTGGCTCCTTCGAGCATGGTAGTAGTGTCCAGGCCTTTTAAGAAGGTTTTGGAGGCTGCCACTGCCCTGGTGGAGTGAGCTTTTTAACTCCCTGTGAAAGTTTTTTGCCATGATGTGAACAACATAGGCAAATGGCTTTCCTAATCCAACATGCAGGGGTTTGTTTGGAGACTGCCTTGCCCAGAGGTGGAAGGAAACAAAGAGTTGATTGGATTTTCTAATGGATTTTGTTTAGTCTAGATAAAATCTTAGCTGTCTGTGTACATCCATGGAGCAGAGTATTCTCTCACTATCACTGGTGGGAGAGGGGTAGAAGGTGGGAAGATGAATAAATTGGTTTAAGGATAGATCATTGACCACTTTTGGCATAAACAAAGGGTTAGTTCTTAGTGTTACCCTATCCTTGTGGAAGGAAGTGTATGGGGGCAGGCCATTAGGGTCTGTAATTCAGACATCCTTCTGGCTGAAGTTATGGCCACTAGCAGCACAGTCCTCCATGTGCACATTTGCAGAGTAGCCGCACTAGCAGGTTAAAATGGAGACTGGGTTAGTTTTTCCAGGATAAAGTTCAGGTCCCAGTGTGCTGGGATAGGTTTTCTTGGAGGTCTGATGTGTACGACCCCTTTTAAGAATAGCTTCATATCGAACCTGGCTAGAAGGGGAGGGTCTAGTGGCAGGCAGGCTGAGATTGCTGAATGGTGGACTTTCACTCAAGAATAAGAAAGTCCACCCTTTACTAGTTGACACACATATGCAGGAAAGTACAATTGTGTACAATTACCATAAATGTAGATGTTTGAGTGTATTCACTGTTGCAGTCATCACATTTGGGTTATCCCTGCCAGGGTAGCCCTCGGCTGACCTGAATACCAGAAGCTTAGTATTTCTGCGTCGGTTGCTGTCGCTTCAGGATTGACGTCAGGTTGTCAGTAGTATAAAGTAAGGAAGCGGACGCCATTACATCAGTTTTTTTTTGCCCTAATCTGTCAGGAAACCCCAAGTGGGAGCCAGGTTCTAGTGAAAGAACCCCACTAGTAGAAAGTAAATACCAATATGTCCCTTGTAAGGAAAGAGAAGAAGATGATGGATGGAGGGAAACCAGGACTGCAACAGTGAATACACTCGAACATCTACATTTATGTTAAGTGTACACAACTGTACTATGTTGTTCGTGTTTCACTGTTGGAGTCATCACATTTGGGTTGATTCACAAAGCTGAGGAAATGGGTGGAGGCAGTCAAGAAAACTAGGGGCTGGCTAGGATGCCCTGCAAGACTGTAGAGACAAACCCTGCCCTGAATTTGGAGAAGACAGGCAGGTGGTAATGTTTGGTAAAGGTGTGAACAGATGTCCAGGTGGCAGCCTCCAGGATGAGGAAAGCTGCAGGGGTGGAAGCTGCCCTGGTGGAGTGAGTCATGACCCTCTTGGGGAGAGGCTTTCCGTGTTGCTTGTAAAACATGCAGTGTGCTATCCATTTGGAAATGCTTTCTTTGGAGATGTCTATGGCCTCTGCCCCTGCAGCAAAGCTAACCAGCAATTGATCGGACTTTCTGAAGGATTTAGTCCTGACTAGATAGAATCTGAACCGTCTGTGCACGTCTACAAAGTGCAGGATCCTTTCCCCCTTGTTCTGTGGGTTAGGGAGAAAAAGTTGGGCAAATGAATGGATTGGTTGAGAGCCGCACTAGACACCACCTTGGTCATGAAGGATGGGTTAATCCTGAGGGATACCCTGTCAGCGTGGAATATGATGAAGGGTTCCACAGCCACGAGTACTTGCAGCTCGGAGACCCTTCTGGCTAAAGTGATGGCCAGAAGGAATCTGTCTTCTAGGAGAGAAATTTTAGATCTGCTGAAAGGCTGGTTCGAAGGGGGCAGGGTGAGCTTTTCCAACACAAAGTTAAGGTCCCCAAGTTGGGATTGGTGCTCTTCTGGGTGGCCTCAAGTTGCTAGCCCCTCTTAAAAACTGTCTGATCAGAAGGTGTGAGAAAAGGTGCTGCTCAGTAGGGAAATGAGCAGAGATAGCAGAGGCATGAATTTTAATAGAGGAAAAGGACAGACCACTGTGTAGCAGGTCAGCTAAGTAATCCAGGATGAGAGGGAGGGAGGGTTGTGCCGTATTGGCTCCCTTAGCCTGAATTTGTGGAGTTAAACCACTGATTCGTGAAGAAGGTATGATGAAGAGTAGAAAACTTGATTCCAACAGCAGACAGGGTCTTTCCTTTCTGCTTGCTATAGATAAGTGCTTCCTTTACTGATGCCCCAAATAAGGAGGAGCCATCGAAGAAGGCATTAATGAAAGACATCTTAAAGGATTCCACAAAATCACAGAGCCTCATCCTGGCATGGCGCTGTATGGCTATGTCCAAGCCGGCTGCTTGAGAGGTACCTTCTGCTGCATTGGAAATAAGCCTCATTGATGAATTAACTAAAGAAAATAAAGTGGCCAGTTGCGGAGAAAATTTCTTAAGATCTTCCAACATGGACTCAGCAAGAGAATTTGAAAGTTCATTGATCAAATTTATCTGCAAATGGGTGAAATGGGCAAAGGAGTTCAACGATAGTGCGAAAATAACTGAGCCATAAATGCTCTTCCCGAATCTGTCCATCGCTCTGGACTCCCTGTTCGGTGGATGAACAGTGGAACTCTGCTGTGCTAGCTCCTTTTTCGTAGCGGCTGCCACAACCATGCCATCCACTACAACTCCTTTGCTCTAGAACTGTCAGTCTGCAGGTGGGGCAAAAAAGTATAGTTTGGGTACTGGTTCATCAGTGCCCGGCAGGAGACAAGGTCAATAAGCTTATCAGCGGGGGGTCACCCAAGATGTAGATGGGCCAGCCCCAAAGGCCTCCAGAAATACAGTCTCTTCAGAACAAGGATTTTGAGAGGACCAGCCACCTCTTTGCCTAAGAATTTCCAAGATATTTCCAAAGGAAACATCATCAGGTGGTGATCTGATGGATCCTTCTCCTTTTTCAAAGTATGTATCCTCCATGAGAGACTCCATGGGGAAATCTATGTGCCTCCTTTCGCATGTCTTATTCCGTGGGACCTCCTCAGTGGGGTGGTCTAGGAAGGTATCAAAAGAGGAGGGGAGTCCCTGTGGGGACCGCAAATGGAGGCCTTCTGGCACTGGCTGACACGAAGGAGCAGAAAAAATGGGCTCAGAGCTCAAAGCGGTTGAAGGGTAAGGGGTAGGAGCCAAGACAGAAGAGGACAATTCTCTAGCTGTGAAGAAAAACATTTTTGCAACACGGAAGGCTGACTGACCTGCAGATACCTCATCTCCCCCCTCATCTCGGAGTTCAAAGAGCCCTGGAAAGGAAGTCGAGGGCCAGCCCCAGATACATGCCATCCAGACAGAATCAGGCCCAAGCTGTCTAGGTCTGAGGCACCCGGAGGAAGGGACGGATCTGAACAAAGTGGACCAGAATTCTGCTCCTCAGACCGGGCAAAGACCTCTCAGATCAGAGACTGGTCTGATCCAAGGATAACTGAACAGAACTGGTCAGATTGACTGTCAGATCCAAAGGGAGGGGGACTTCTTCGCATCAGACAACGTACCTCCCATGGATCTAGGATCCTTGGGCTCCGAAGCCGATTGCCAGATCAGAAAAGGAGATGATTGCTGTCTAACAGGAGAGCTCTTGGATTCAGTAGAGGATGAAGGTGGAATGACCCCCATCTGAATTTGAGCTCTATGAAATCTTTATATCAATCTGTCCATATTAAAATTGGAATATCTCCTGGAAGACCTAGATGAGGTCATGAAGGGCAGTCTTGAAGGCTTGGTGGATGTCTGGTAAATCTTTGTTGGTAAACTCAGAGACACTACCTGTAAAGCTGGATCTAGTGAATGATCTCTAGCTGTTGGTTCAGAAGTCTTAGGATTCAGAGCAGAAGCAAGTTTAATAGGAGAGCTAGTGCTAGGAGAAAGAACCATTGTATCAGAGGAGATGGTAAGATCTGAGGTTGACCAAAAGCAGTAGGATCTGAAACACTCCTCTGTTTCGAAGATGGCTCCGAGGAGGAAAGAGGAAACAAGTGGTCTCTTTTTCAGCACTGAGACTGCCTGTTTGGTGGGGATTCGAGGCCTGGCAGGCAACAATCCTCTAAGTATTAATTATTCCTTTGATCAGACAGGGCTCTGGGATTGAAGGTGCTATAGACGCTACAATGAGTGTCCAAATGGGCAGTTCCCAAACAATATACGCACTTGTGTGCATCAGAGTTTGGAATCTTATGCGCACAAGAAGTGCACTTTTTGAACCCAGTGGGCTTTCGTGGCTTGTCTGACATATTCTTATTAACCACAACAATAACATCCAGTTATAAATCCACATACAAAAAAACTGTATAACGCTTAGAGAGATAAGTTTTCAAAAGTGATTACCAATCAATGTTAAACTTTGCAAGGAGAAAGTCTTGACAGAAAAAAGTAAGTACACACACGCACAAACAGCAAAATGCAACTAAAAACACACTAGTCCCTGTCGCCAGCAAAAAAAGAAGCTGCGTACTCACCATAATGTTCCATCTGTGTTGTCCATTTTCATTCTTCCTCAACCTGTTGGTTCAGATCTGACTCTGCCATTACAATAGCTGGTGGCAACCAAAAAGCTCTCGAGCTCCTCCCGTATACACAATGCACCCTTTCCAAATTACTTCAAATCTTGTTTGCTGATGGATGTGTGTGTGTGTGTGTGTGTGTGTGTGTGTGTGTGTGTGTGTATGAATATGTATGTATATGCGTGTGTGTGTGTGTATATATATATATATATATATATATATATATATATACACACACACACACACACACACACACACACACACACACACAAAATATGTATACGAGAAAAGTAAAGGTATAGAAATGAGACTCCCTGGAGCTCGGTACAGAGAAGTGACAATATAGGCCTACTCGCTCTTTTAGGAGTCCAAATATAGGAGGTTGGAGGGTGGGTTGTTGAGGAAGAATGAAAATGGTCAACGCAGATGGAACGTTATAGTGAATACATCATTTCTTTATCTGATGCTGTCAATTTTCATTCAATCCTCAACCTATGGGACAGAGTCCCCAGCTACCAGAGATCCTTGGTCGACTCAAGGAAGGAAGTTCCTTAGCACCACTGAACCAAATTATACCGAATTCCCCTGTAGACCAAATACAATTATAATGAGTAACAAAGGTATGGGGGCAGCCTAAGTTGCAGCTGCACATATATCATCCATGGATGCTCTAGCTTGAAATACTGATGAAGTCGCCATGGCTCTAGTTGAATTTGCTGTACTCTGTTTCATATAAATGAATGAAATACAAACTGTGATCCATCTAGCTAATGTTACTTTGATCACTGGTTTGCCAAACCTTACTTCTGAGGAGGAAAAGAAAAATTTGATTTCCTGACAATTTTTGTGCCATGAAGGCAAAAACTTAACGGTCTGTGAACATCTAATAAATGTAGTAGGTATTCACCTTTATTGGAAAACTTTGGAAAAATACTGGTAAATTGAAAAATTGGTTGATATTGTCACCAGATACTGTTTTAGGTAGAAAAGATGGGTAAACATGTAATGTAACCCTATATTTATGAAAGATCAAATATGGTGGTTGTGAGGATAAGGCCTGAATCTCAAATTCTTCTTGCAGAGGTTATGGCTACTAAAAATATAGTTTTCCATGAAAGGAACTTGAGATCACATTTAGCTGCTGATTCAAAAGGAGGTTGTATGACTGCCTGCAGCACAAAATTCAAGTCCCAAGGGGGAGTAGAGTCTTTAAAGGAGGTTTTAGTGAGAGTTCCTTTCAAAAAGGATATACAGAGCTACTGTGAAGCAAATGCAGAACCTTAAAAAACAATATGATAACTGGAAATTGCAGCTAACTGTACACTGATTGCTGCAGAAGCTGCTCCTTCATTAAACAGTTGGGCTAAAAATTCAAGGCTACTGTGGATTTAGGCTGAGCAAAGATCTGGATCATTTTGCTGTGCGCAGTAGATAAATCTCCATTTACTGAAATACAGTTTAAATGCAGATGGCTTATGAGAGGATAACAGTATGTAAAGGACTGGAGAAGACAACTTAGGTTGTCTGGCTATCAACAGAGTTGGAGAAGCCAAGCATCTAACCAGAGGTTAAGAATATTCTGATGAATCATACCAGTCGGGTGAGACAGGTCAGGAGATGGATCCAGAATTCATGGTTGTTGAAGTAAGTGAGGCCGAAGGAAGGGGAACCAAATCTAGAGAGGCTAATACAGGGCAATGAGGATTAGTTTGGTCTTCAACTTCTTTGCTTTCTGCAGAAATTTTGGGATTAAAGGAGTTGGGGAGGCATAAAGGAGACCGGGGGGGGCAAGTGTGAAGAAGAGCATCTCTCTGTAATTACCCTCGTGGGAGAATCAGGAGAAAATACCTGCTGCATTTGTTGTTTAGGGGAGATCGAAAAGGACTGCAGCAAGGTTGTCCGCATTTGCAGAATATCTTTTCTGCCACTAACTAATTGATGGACCACTCGTGAGGCATAAGAATGCATCTGCTCAATATGTTTGCTATCACACTGGACTTCCCCGAAATGTGCACAGCTACTAGAAAGAGGATGGATGAGATCACCCATTGTCACACTCTAAGCATTTCTCAACACAAGGGGTAGGATCTGATTCCCCCTTGTTTACTGAAGTACTAGACTACTGACATGTTGTCTGTCTGTATCGCAATCACCCTAAGAGGAGAGCATCCTAGAAAGCTTGCAACTCTGAAAGCACTGCTCTCATCTCTACGACACTGATATGCAGGTTGGCCTCTTCGGGATACTGAGTGCCTTGGACTGTATTCCCCAAAAAATTCCATTACCACCCTCACCCTACCTGGAAATTAACCATGGTCACCATGGCCACGGGCTGAGGGGGAATAAATGGATGTCCCTGGTGAACCTGTTAGGATAGAATCCACCATGAGAGGTCTCTCTTGCATAGGTTGGTGATACTTATCTGGGCTGACAATGGATGGTGGAGAATGGACCACTGAGCTGAAAGTAGCCAATGCAAGATTCTCATGTGAAATCTGGTCAGAGGAACAAGACTTATTGCCACCGACATGGACCCTAGAGCCGGAAGAACTAGTCATGTGGAGACAGTCATATTGTAAATTATCTTCCTGATTTGTGATCTGATAGTTTCTACTCTGAAAGGAGGAAGAGAAGCTATTATTTCGGTTTTTGTTGAGAATTGTACCTATGAAGTTTAAACATTGCATCAGTTCTAGAAGGGATTTCTTGTAATTTGCAGTTATCCCTAGATTGGAACACATCTGGAGAACATCGTCTCTTGCTTGCAGTAGTTGATGCTTGGTCGGAGCGGATGTTAGCCTATCGTCTAAATAAGGAAAGACCAGGAATCTTCGCATTCTCAGTTGAGTTGCTACTACTGCCATGAATTTGGTGAGCACTTTAGGGACTGCAGTAAGACCAAAAAGCAGAGTTCTGAATTGATAATGACTGGCTCTCAGCTGGAAGCGTAGGTAACCTTCTTGATTGCCCATCCAGCTTTATGTGGTAGTATGCATCCTGAAAGGTCTATACACCACATCCAGTTATACTTTTCCAAACATAGAAGAATGGACCAAACCATGAACATTCAAAATTTGCTGCATCAAACTGATCTGTTTACTTTACTGAGATCCACAATTGTCCCCCAGTCCCCTGTCTTTTCTGACACTAAAAGGAACCTTGAGTAAGTTCAGAATCCTCTCTGGTTTGGGTGGACCTCTTGAATGACTTGTTCCTAGTAGACTTTTTACCTGAATAGCTGCTTGTCCCCCCTGACTGGGTAAAACATTGGGGATTTCTTTTTGAACTGGGGAGGTGGAAGGGAGAAAGGTATAATGCATCCTCTGAAAATGCTGCCCTGCACCCATGTATCTGATGTTACCATTAGCCAGGCTTACTGGTGCAGGGACAGTCGACCCCCCCTGACTGCCTCCAGAGTAGGACAATCAGGCCACCTTTCAGACGCACTGAAAAGGTCTTCCAAAGAAAGTATCTTTGGACGCTTGGTTTTGTGGGCCTCGTCTGCCATGAGGAAGTTGTCTACCATTTGAGTTTCCCCTTCTGTCACTAAGGAACTACCTCCATGTGTCTTGAAAAGGCCCTTGAGATTTTATGAACCATATCTTTCCAGTACTTTTCTGGTTCCTGGAAAAAGATCTCTGAGGAGTGGAAAAACACATGCCTACATCAGATAGAGTCGTTCCATCTTTCTCCCACCTGGATAAGGTATCTCTTACTGTTGGGCCAAACAAAGAGCAGCTATCAAAGGGAGCACTGACTTACGATGACTTAAAGGGCTTTATAAAATCACATAAGTGCATCCAGGCATGCCTCCCAATAGAAATGCCTGAACCCGCTGGTTGATATTCCTTTGGCTACATGACAGATGAGCCTCATTGACGAGTTTGACATGGACTGTAGGTGGTCAACTGAGAAGAAACTGATGCTTGTACTTCTTCAGATACAGATCCTGACAAGGTATCTGAATGTTACTTTATCAGACCCCTTTAAAATCTCATAAAATGTGCTAGATAATTCAAAGACCTTAGTGCAAAGGTCGATGATGCATATACATGCTTCCCAAACCTATCCATCATCTGAGACTCCTTGTTAGGTGGATGGATAGAAGAACTTTGCTCAGCTAGTCCTTTTTTTGGTGGCTGCCACCACAAACATGGCATCTACCAGTACACCTTTAGTCCAAATTGGTTTATCATCTTGGGCTGTAATAATTTTATCTGGTCTCTGGGGAATCAGTTTGATGGTATCAGGGGTCTTCCATGCCCGCCAAGAAATGAATTCCACAAGATCATCGACAGAAGGAGTCACGCAGGAGGTAGGTGGACGAGTAATAAAAGCCACCAGGTACACAGACTCCTCGAAGGATTGTTGAGCTTCCAGTCAGCTCTCTGCTTCAGGAATTCTAAGATGTCTGCAAAGTAGACATCATCAGGAGTTGACCTTGGGGACCCTCTGCCTTCATTGAAGTCCAGGTCTTTGGTGAGATTTCTCAGTGGATTCCATGTGCTTCCTCCTGCACATCCCCTTCTTAGGAACCTCCTCAGTGGGATGTTCTGGGGAGGTATCAGAAGAGGTGGGGATACTCTGCTGGGAAGCCTGGGGTTTTGGAATTCACTGTCCCTGTGGAAGACCAGTATGGGAAGTTGTAGGCAGGAATGTCAGAAGTGAGGGTTGCAGATCCAAGGTGGTAGGTACTGTCTGAGCTGCTGAAGCAGACATGGTAGTCAACAAAGCCTGCTGACTGTCCCCAAAAGGAACAGGATTCTAGATCCAAGAGGGCATGCCTATGGACCGCAGTCCCTTCCTGCCCAAAACACAATCCTCCCGAGACTGAAGCTGGGTCCGAGCTGATTCAAACCAAAGTCACAAGGAGTTGAGACAGCTCCAAAAGTCTCAGAGTTGAAGCCAACACCTCAGAGTCGACAAGGGCGCTACAGCTCTGACTGAGCCAAAGAGCAAACATCACATCTGAGGAGAGGGAAGTTTTCAGATCCAAAGCAGAGTGCGGGCGGTTAGGATCCAATGACTCTGACACTTCGATGGAAGCCACAGGAGGAGGTAGAGGCGGGGTAGTACACACACAAGAACTCCTGACCCAAAAGGATACGAGCCACGGGAAAGTACAGTTGTGTACACTTACCATAAATGTAGATGTTTGAGTGTATTCATTGTTGCAGTCATCACATTTGGGTTATCTGCTTGCAGTAGCCCTCAGTCGGCCAGATTATCAAAGTCTTGGGTCCTGCATTGGCTGCTGTCTCATCTTCCATGATGTCAGGTAGTCAGGGGTATAAAGCATGCAGCCAACGCCATTACATCAGGTTTTTCTTCCCCCAGATGTCAGGTGCCCCTATAATAGGAAGCAATTATATACAAGGTTACACCTCCAACATAAAAGCAAATACACCAAAAAGCTTTTAAGCATAATAAACAAGAACAGAGGTATAGTCAATAGAAGTCAGGGGGCTTGAGGGAGGGTAACCAGGACTGCAACAGTGAATACACTTGAACATCTACATTTATGGTAAGTGTACACAAATGTACTGTGTTCTTCCTGTCTCAATGTTGCAGTCATCACATTTGGGTAGATTCCAAAATTAAGGATGGGAAGAGAAATTCAGATAGCATTAGGACCCAGCTTTAAGACCCTGCAAGACTGCAGTGGCAAAACCAACTCTGGATTTAGAGAAGATTGGCAAATGGTAATTCTTGGTGAAACTATGCACAGAACTCCAGGTAGCAGCTTCTAAAATGTCCCTGGTAGGGACACCTCTGAGAAAGGCTGTAGAGGTAGATGCAGCCCTGGTTGAGTGTGGTCTTTATCCCCTGTGGGATAGGTTTTCCATGGTGTTTATAGCAGAAATGAATGCAATGGCCTATCCATTTAGAAATGATTTGCTTTGAAATGGCCTTCCTCTCTGCCCCTGCAGCAAATGTCACCAGCAGCTGTACAGATTTCCTTTGAGGTTTAGTCCTGTCCAAGTAAAATCTAAGTTATCTGTGCACATCTAAGGAGTGCAGTATCCATTCCCCTTTGTTCTGTGGATTAGAAAAGAAGGTTGGCAAATGAATGGACTGATTAAGAGCCACACTGGATACTACCTTGGGCATGAAAGAGAAATTGGTCCTGAGAGACACCTTGTCCACATGAAAGATGATGAAAGGCTCCACTGCCATAAGGGCCTGTACTTCAGACACCCTTCTTCTTGAAGTGATTGTTAAAAGGAAGGCAGTTTTCCAAGAAATGAATTTTAACTCTGCACTTGCAGCTGGTTCAAAAGGTGGTAGAGTGAGTTTTTCCAATACAAAGTTAAGGTCCCAGGCTGGAGGTGGGACTCTCCTGGATGGTCTTATGTTTTTGACCCCTCTGAGGAACTATTTGAGCAGTGGATGAGAGAAGAAGGGTGGTTCTGTGTTGTAATGAGTTGAAATGGCTGAGAAATTAATTTTCATGGAGGAAAAGGAAAGGCCCTTGTGAAGCATCTCATTAAGGTATTGAAGAATCTGAGGTAAATTGGGCGCTGCTGTGCCCATCCCTTGAGTTTAGTTCCAGGAACAGAATCTTTTCCATTTTTCAGCATAAGGATTTCTAGTACTAGACCTCCTTGCCTCCAGAATGGCATCCAACACCAGTTTACTGAAAGATGGTAATGGAGAGATCAGGTAATTAGCCAGGCTATCAGGTTCAGTGTTTGAAGCTGAGGATGCAGAATATGACCCTCCTGCTGGGACAGCAGGGTAGGGGACTGAGACAGGTGCCATAGTGCCAGCAGTGACACACTGCGCAAGAGGGGGTACCAGTGTTGGCGCGGCCAGTCTAGTGCAATTAGTATCGTCCTTGGTTTGTCCTGTTTGATCTTTAGTAGTACTTTGGAGAGGACAGGCAGAGGAGGAAAGGCATAAACTGACAGATTTTTCCAATCAAAGGACAGGATATTCACCTTCCAAGCTTGTTTGTGGGGATTCCTTGTGCAGAATTTGTCCAATTGGTAGTTCTGAGGGGAGGAAAACAAATCTATATCTGGGCTCCCCCATTTGTTTATCAACATGTTGAAAGTCTTTGGTTCCAATTTCCACTCGTGTACGTCCATGAGATTCCTTCTTGGTTCGTCTGCCAGTGTACTCAGCTTTCCTGGCAGGAACTGAGCCTGTAGATGCACTTGGTAGCTCAAGGCTGTGTTCCACAGAGCCATGGCTAGTCTGCAGAGGTGGTATGAATGGGTACCCCCCCCCCCTGCTTATGTACCACATAACAGTGGTGTTGTCCGTCTTTACCATTAATTGTCCTGGAAGAATGTGGTCCTTGAAGCCTGTCAGAGTATTCTGTACAGCTAACATTTCTTTTTGATTGATATGTAGGTGCATTTGACTTGGGCTCCATTTGCCCTGAATGCACTTCCCTGCCAGGTGAGCCCCCCCCCACGCATAGTCTGATGCGTCTGTTGTTAGGGTTTGGGCGGCAGGGGTTAGAGTGAATGGTAGTCCCTTGTTTTGGTGGCACGCCTCTGCCCACCAAAGGAACTCTAACTGTAGGCAAGGTATGACAGGAATCATTGCTTCTAGATCCTGAGAATGTTAACACCGTAGGCTTTTTAGATATCATTGTAGTTTCCTCATATGCAGTCTTGCATATGGAATTAGGGGAATGCAGGAGGTCATGAACCCCAAGGCTTGCAGTATTTGCCTTGCAGATAGCAGGGTTTTTGTGTCCATTAGTTCTGAAGTAAGCTGTCAAATGAATTTGTTTCTCTGGCATGAGGAAAGCCATCTGGGAAGTTGTGTTCAAGCTTGCTGCCAGGAATATAACTTGTTGACAGGGTACAAGATGTGATTTCTTTTCGTTTATGGTGTACCCCAGACAAGTTAGCACCTTTTGTACAAACGCCAGATAATTCAAAAGTATGTCCTGGCTTTCTGCCTGAATTAGACAATCGTCCAGGTATGGGTATATTTGAATATTTATTTGCTTGCAAAATGCAATGACTGGAGCTAAGCACTTTGTGAATACCTTGGGTGCAGTAGATAAGCCAAAGGGCAGTGCAGAGAACTGATAGTGCATGTTGCCCGCTTTGAAGCATAGGTATCTTCTGCAAGATTCCCTGATTGGGATGTGCAGGTAGGCTTCCTTTACATCCAGTGTTGCCAACCAGGCATCCTTGTCTAGCATAGGAAGCAACTGGTGAAGAGTTAGCATCTTGAATTTTGGGATCACCAAAAAGGTGTTTAGGATAGAAAGGTCCAGGATAGGATGCCATGAGTTGTCTTTTCTGGGTACCAGGAAAAGTCTTGAGTAGAAACCTTGTCCCTTTTCCTCTTCTGGTACAGTTTGTATAGACCTTATACTTAAGAGAGAGAGTATTTGCTTTTGAGCCTCTGCCCACTGATTTGGGGGTAGATCTGGCCAACCGTTTGGGATTGGTAATGTGTAGAAGTGCAATCTGTATTCTTAGGATACTATATTTTAAACCCATTTGTCCTGGGTAACGAGTTCCCAGTTTTTTGCCTGCAGAGCAATCTTTCCCCCTAAAGTAGCAGTCAGCTGAGAAGGGCTTGCAAGTTTTAAAGTTAAGTCATTGAGACAGTTTACCATAGGGGGGAGTCTTACTACTCCCTGATTTGGAAGTGGGAGCCTCCCACTGCTTAGTCCTGTGTGTACCTTGAGACTGAAGCCTGGGTGTACTGCTGGTTCTGTGTTTAGACTGAGAAGGCCTGGAAGAGGCAGGAAAGGACAAATTCTTAGAGAGCCAATGCCTACTAAATATTGGAGGCTGCACTTGTAGGAAATCTTTAACAGTTTGCATAGATTTAGATTTTTCCTCCATCCTTTTAAGTACTTCTTCTGCTTTGTTGCCAAACAGGCGGTCATGATTTAAGGGAGCATCCAGCAATTTAGCTTTAACATGATCTGGAAAAGATTGCTCCTTGAGCCAAGCATGCCTTCTAAGTACAGACCCAGTGACAACAGCCCTGCAAGATGCCTCTAGTGAATCAAAACCACATTGCAAAGTGTGTTTTCCAACTTGTTCTGCAGAATGCATTAAATCCTGTAAATCCTTATTTTCAGCACAGTCAGGAATCAACATAATTTTCTGTTTGAGAAATCCAATAATATGCTGCTAATACTTTAATATATGAAACTGGCAGTTTAAGGCCCTAATAGCCAAGGTTGCAGAAGTGTATACCTTCTTACCTCATTTATCCAGCGCCCTGGAATCTCTATCGGAGGGGGAAGGATTTTTAGCAGTTGTATCCTTAATGCCCTTAGGTCCCTGTGAAATGGTCTCAGGATCCGCAGTAGGATTTTTAAAAAGGAACTTGTGAGAGTCAGGAACCCTGTAATATCTATCAGGTTTTTAGGGAGCAGGAGGTAAAGAGTCAGGGGCCAAGCAAGATTCTGAAAAGGCATCATCAACAATGTCCAGTACAGGGGGGATAGCTAAAGGCCTGTGTTGGGGCAGGAGTAAGACATCCCTAAGCCTCTTTTTAGAATCAAGAGTAATCCTGGCTTTCCCAGTGAAAATGCTCCCTAAGAGTATGCAAGGATTCACCAAGAGAGAAATCTTCTGGAGGGGAAGCAGAGGGAATAGAGTCCGCTGCATCAGAATCCTCATAGGTAGATAAGGGTAAATCCTGGTCATCAGAGGAAGCACATTTCAGAATCTTGATCAGAAGTATCATAAGCAAATTTAGTCCTAGGTCTTTTAGAGGGGGATGGCTGGCTTCCCCCGATTAAAGTAATAAGGTCTTCAGCCATTCTTATAATTTGTTTTTTAGGCATAGAGGCCTGACCATGCGGTCTGGGTGTTGGTTTTCTAGGCATGGATCGAGTTTTAGGCCTTGAAGAAGAAGATGGCGTTGGTTTAATATGCAAGCCAGTAGGCCTGAATACACCCTTAGAAGCCAGTGCCCTAACAGCAGCTCCGGACCCATCCAAGGTAGAGACATCCGCAGGTTCCAGAGTTGAAGCATCTCGAAGAATGGGTCTCAGTAGAGGCCTGCGAATCTGAAGTAGCGGGTATCAGGGGCTGTGAAAGCGCCTCAATGAGTACAGGTGAACTGACGACTAGCTTAGGAGAAGCGTCGTTGGCAGCTTTGGACCTAGGCGGCCTGTCTCTGTCTTTATGTTTGCATTTTTTCAGAATGTCGGTAGTCGGATGGCTTACCGAAGACATATCTGGACAATTGAACTGAGTACCAAAATATTTAGAAGCGTAAATATACGGACGACAAATAGTTTGTTGTTTAAATAAGGCACAAAATCGACAGCGAGGTACGTCGTGGTCAGGGCCTAAGCAAGGAATACAGTACGAATGAAAATCTTTATGAGATATTTGCTTTCCACAAGAAATATAATTATTGACTTTTACTGACATTGGTTTAGAGCAAGAAAAAGTTTCCCCAACAGGGTACTTAGCTTTAGTTGAAGACTTCGGTTCTGAAACTCGAAAACGAAAATTTCAGGAGTTGGCCGACCGACACTTGCTAAAGTACAGTTTTGTACCTACCATAAATGTAGATGTCCGATAGACATGTAACTGCAGTCATAACATGTGGGTTGTCCTGCCTCAGGCAGCCCTCGGTCGGCCGGATTCCAAAGTCTGGGTCCGACGTCGGCTGATGTCGCATTTCTCTCCGACGTCAGAGCGGCTGGAGTACATAAGCATCAGCCGACGCCATTTTCTTCAGTGTTTCTTGCCCCAGATGCCAGGTGCCCTCCAAGGAAGGCTGTAATCAAATTGGAAGACAAAAACAGGATTCCAAGCAAATAAATGAGCAATAAAACAAATACACCATAACATATATCCCCAGCTAAGAAGTAAGAGGGATAGGAGTGGACCCTAGGCATAGAGTGGTATGCAGGGACAGAAAATCCGACTGCAGTTGCATGTCTATCGGACATCTACATTTATGGTAGGTACAAAACTGTACTATGTCCTTCAAGAATGCAACTGCAGTCATAACATGTGGGTAGAATACCATAGCTTAGCTGGGGGAGGAGGAATGCTCTAGGAAAAAGATGGTGTGGCAATCAAACCCTGCAGGACTGCCGAAGCAAAGCCTGCTCTGGATCTGGAGTATAGAGGGAGATTGTAGTGTTTGGAGAATGTATGCACGGAGCTCCATGTAGCAGCTTCTAGAATGTCCTTGGTAGGCACCCCTCTTAAGAATGCTGTAGAGGTGGCTGTAGCTCTGGTGGAATGTGGTCTGACATTGGCTAGAACAGTCTTTACATGAAAGGAATAACAGAATCTGATGCAATGTCCAATCCATTTAGAAATAGTCTGTTTTGAAATTGCTTTTCCTTGGACTGCAGGGGCGTAAGCTACAAAAAGTTGTTCAGATTTCCTACTGGCCTTGGTTCTGTCCAGGTAGTATCGAAGTTGTCTGTGAATGTCCAAGGTATGCAACAGTCTTTCCCCCTTATTCTCAGGATTGGGGAAGAATGCAGGCAGATGAATGGCTTGATTTAAAGAAACCCTTGGCACCACCTTTGGCATAAAAGTAGGGTTGGTCCTTAATGAAACCCTGTCTCTGTGAAAAATAATAAAGGGTGGTATTGCCATTAGGGCCTGTAACTCCGAAACCCTTCTTGCTGAGGTAACAGCCAACAGGAAAGCTGTCTTCCATGAGAGAAATTGCAAGTCAACTGAAGCTGCTGGTTCAAATGGAGGTAGAGTCAGTTTTTCAAGGACAAAATTGAGGTCCCAGGCTGGCACTGGGGCCTTCCTTGGTGGCTTAATGTTCTTGATTCCCCGGAGGAATTGTCTTAGTAAGGGGTGAGAAAAAACAGGAGGATCAGTGTTGTATCTAGCTGAAATAGCAGATGCATGTATCTTTATGGAAGAATATGAGAGGCCGTTCTTTAACATATCTGCCAAATACTCCAAGATGAGTGGGATGTTCAACAATGATGCATCATGTCCCTTGCTGGTATTCCAATTGCTGAATCTTTTCCACTTTGCTAAGTAAACCTTTCTGGTGGATGGTCTTCGAGCCTCTGTTAGTATCCGCTGAACCTCCTTGGAGAGAGATAAGCTGAATTTATTTATGGGATCTCCCAGGCTGTCAGCTGCAGTGTCTGAAGATTTGGATGCAATGTTTCGAAATTGTGTTGAGTCAAAAGTAGAGGCCACTGTGGAAGGGCCCACCTCCTGGTGTGACATATGCTCCGTAGTAGTGGGTACCAGTGTTGTCTTGGCCAGTCCGGAGCTATTATGATTCCCTTGGGTTTCTCTGCTTTGATCTTTAGTAGTACTGAGGTCATCAGTGGCAGAGGTGGGAATGCGTAGATTGCTAGGTAGTTCCAGTTGAATGAGAGGGCATCTATTTTCCAAGCTTTTGGATGGTATGTCCTTGTGCAGAATCTTGGTAGAAGATGGTTGAGGTGAGAGGCAAATAGGTCCACTTCTGGCTTGCCCCATGTCAAAGTGAGTTGTCTGAAGGCCTTCGGATGTAACCTCCACTCGTGTGGATCTGTGAAATTCCTGCTTAGGCTGTCCGCCAACACATTGTCTTTTCCTGGAACAAACTGGGATTGTAAATGGATGTTTAGGCTCAGTGATTTCTCCCAAAGCTGCATTGTCAGTCTGCAAAGGGGGTAAGAGTGGGTGCCCCCCTGCTTGTTTATGTACCACATTACAGTGGTGTTGTCTGTCCGTATCAGTAAATGGCCTTGCTGGAGTTGGTGTTGAAAGGCCTCGATGGCATGCATTACTGCCAGCATTTCCTTTTGGTTTATATGCAGATGTGTTTCCTTTGGAGACCATTGTCCTTGTATACACCTGCCTTCCATGTGCGCCCCCCATCCAAGGTCTGAGGCGTCTGTAGTCATGGTTTGTGTTATCTGTGGTTTTTTGAATGACATACCTGTGTTTGCCTGGCTCACCGAAGCCCACCATAGGAATTCCTTTTGTAGGCATGGAATGAGTGGTATGATTGTCTCTAAGTTGTTGCTGTGTTGAGACCAAATGCTTTTTAGGTACCATTGAAGCTTTCTCATGTGTAGTCTTGCTGATGGAACCAGGAGAATGCAGGATGCCATGTAACCCAGGGCCTGTAGGAATCTCCTTGCAGTCATCTGGGTGAGTTTTGCTAAACCTTTGAAATAATGAGTTAACTTCTCTTGCTTGTCTTCTGTCAGGTAAGCCATCCTGTGTCTAGTTTGGCTCCCAAGAAGATTATTTGCTGGGATGGCTGCAGTCTTGACTTTTGGAAGTTGACTGTGTATCCCAGAGCTTGAAGTAATCGTATGACATAATCCAGGTTTTTTGTCAACATCAATTTGTCGTCCGCTTGTATGAGGCAGTCGTCCAGGTACGGGTAAATTTGTATACCCTGGAGCCTGCAATGAGCAATTACTGAACCCAGGCATTTTGTGAATACTCTGGGCGCAGTAGATAAGCCAAATGGCAATGCTGAAAATTGATAATGCTCTGGCCCTGCAAGAAATCTGAGGTATCTTCTGCAGCTGTGTCTGATAGGGACATGCAGGTATGCCTCCTTGAGGTCCAGAGTAATCAGCCACGACCCCTTGCCCAGCATGGGAAGGAGTTGCTGTAGAGTCAGCATTTTGAACTTTGGTACTATGAGAAAGGTGTTTAATGCGGACAAGTCCAGTATTGGTCTCCATTGAGATTCTTTTCTTGGAACAAGGAACAGCCTTGAGTAAAACCCCTGGTCTTGTTCTTGTTGTGGAACTCTTTCTGTTGCTTTCATCCGAGTCAGCAGAGTGATTTGCTTGATAGCCTCTGCCCTCTGATTTTGTGGTAGGTTTGGCATGCCTTGTTTTCTTGGTAAGGTATGAAAATGAAACCTGTACCCTCGGTCTATAATGTCCAAAATCCATTTGTCCTTTGTCAGTCTGTGCCAGTTTTCTGCAAACAGAGATAATTTCCCGCCCAAGGGAGCTTCTAGCTGTTCCCTGGTAGGCGGTAGTAGAGGAAAGTCATTGAGATTGCGGTTGTGGGGCAGGTGAAACCCTTGCGTCACTTCTTTGGTTTCCTGGCTGCCATTGTCGTCCCCTGTAAGGGCCTCTGTATTGGCCTCTTCCTCGGCCACGTCTGTTCTTACCCCTTTGAAACTTTTCTGGATTAGGAAAGGACCAGTTTTTTGAAGGCCAATTCCTACTGAATATGGGGGGTTGAACCTGGAGGAAATCTTTCACTGTCTGAACTGATTTTGCTTTTTCTTCGATGGTCTTCAACACATCCTTAGCATTTGCACCAAAAAGCTTGTTCTTTTCCAAAGGTGCATCCAGAAGTTTTGCTTTTACATGATCTGGTAGAGGTTGATCTTTTAACCAAGCATGTCTACGAATGACTGCCCCTGTCATAGCTGCCCTACATGAAGCTTCCAGTGCATCATATCCACACTGCAGGAAGAGATTGCTTACTTGCTGAGTGTTATGTACAGCTTCCTGCAAAGCCTTCCTGTCTAAAGGATCAGGAGTAGCTAATGTTTTTTGTAAATCTTCTAACAGATAATCCTGATATTGTAACATATGAAAAAGGCAATTTAAAGCTCTCATAGATAAGGTGGTGGATGTGTAAACCTTTTTGCCCCATCTCTCTCTCTAAGCTTCCCTGTTCGAGGGCAAAGGATTTTTTGAGGTGGAGGCTGAAACTCCTTTAGGCCCCTGTGAAATAGTTTCCAAATCAGCAGCATGGGCCCTGAATAAATGGGAATGAGTTTCTGGGACCCTGTAATACCTGTCTGGCTTGGCTGGAGCGGGAGGAAGAGAATCAGGGGTAGCACTAGAGTCAGAATACAAATCATCCAGAACATCAAGTACAGGTGGAATAGCTAAGGGCCTGTGCTGAGACTTCTTAAGGAAAGTCCTAAGGCGTTTCCTAGAATCAGAATATTCCTGACCTTGCCACTTGAAATGTTCCCTCATGGTGTGCAAAACTTCCCCAAAAGAAATATCCTCAGGAGGGGAGGCCGAGGGGATGGAATCTTCTGCATCCGAGTCCTCATAGGTCTCAAAGAGCTCCTCCTGGCTATCAGAGTGGACAGAGCCCTCAGAATCTTCATCCGAAGGAGTAGGGTCAGAGGGTTCAACCCGGGGCCTTTTATCAGGAGGGGGCTGGGATCCTCTCTCAGGATGGGCCTGTGAACCTCTAATCATGGAAATTAAATCAGCAGCCATGGACATAATTTGTGTCTCTGGAGTCGGCTGAGGTAAGGATTTAGAAGAAATATGCTTTGTTTTGCTGGCTGCCTTAGCCCTAGTGTAGGCCTTAATAGAATTGGCCATAGGGGGCCTGGCAGTCTACAGCAATGGTCTCGGGCATTTTCCTCGGTTTCGGTATCCGGAGGAAAATCTATAACTGGCGTCGGAGTAATGTCTGGAATCGGAGTCGTCGGTAATGCGGTGTCTTCGGTTCGGAGCGGTGGAGAGACCGTCTCAGAGGGAACCGGAGCACTCGTGCTAGGTTTTGGCGTGGAGTCGGAAGTAGACGCGGGCCGAGGATGCCGGTCCCGGTCTTTTCGCTTTTTGGGAGTTTGCGATGTTGGAAGATCCGACGACATGGTGTAAGCAAAATTATCGCCGAAAAAATCTTCAGCGAACTCCGCCCAGCGCCTGAGAGTGCGCTTGTTGAAGCGAGCACAGGCTACACAGGCCGAGACGTCGTGGTCTGGGCCCAGGCAAGGGAGACAGTAAGAGTGGAAATCCTTATGAGGTATTTGTTTACCACAAGAAATACAATAGTTAACTTTTTCAGTAATTTCTGACATCGGCTGAGGCAAGAAAAGGTCCCCAACGGGGTACTTAGCTTTTTAGATGACTTCGGTATCGTAGATTACAGGAGCTGACCGACCGGCACTTGCGAACTGCTTCTGCTTCGGGCACCGCGCGGCAAGAAAGACTGAAGAAAATGGCGTCGGCTGATGCTTATGTACTCCAGCCGCTCTGACGTCGGAGAGAAATGCGACATCAGCCGATGTCGGACCCAGACTTTGGAATCCGGCCGACCGAGGGCTGCCTGAGGCAGGACAACCCACATGTTATGACTGCAGTTGCATTCTTGAAGGACATCTGCTTCTGCTTCGGGCACCGCACAGCAAGAAAGACTGATGTAATGGCATCGGCTGCATGCTTTATACTCCCGACTACCTGACGTCATGGAAGATGAGACAGCAATCGACACAGGACCCAAGACTTTGATAATCTGGCCGATTGAGGGCTACTGCAAGCAGATAACCCAAATGCGATGACTGCAACAGTGAAACACGAAGAACATCTCCTGACGTAGTCTCGCCATGTCTTCTTCAGTGAGGCTCCTAAAAGAGCGAGAGGACATTGCTGAGGGTGACTTTGGTCACTCCTAAAATGGAGAAAATACTCTGAATGGTACTGGATCAACTGAAGGAGAATATCTAGTCCTCAGAAGATACTGTGGAGGTGGAGATAATGTTTCTATCGAAATCAAGCTCATCGGCTCTGAACAGTCCTTTTATTAAGGCATGGAACATCAGAGGAAATAGACTGATATGACGATCTATGTATTTGGCTTTCAGATCTGACGAAAGAGTCTGATCCGATATCTTAGACTTTTTAGAAGTCTGATCCAACAGAGAGGTTGGAACCGAAGTAGGCCTTTTTCTCTCTCTATTTGACACTGTCAAGGAAGATGATGCAGGGCTAGTTTGACCAGATTTGCCCTTTTTTGATTTTTTCTATAGGATAAGAGCCAGAAATTGCTTCATCAAATGAAAAAGGCAATGAACCTTTAAGTATTAATTTAATTTTTCATTCAACCAAAGCCCTGTGGTTGAATGAGTGATAAATTCCACAGTCCTCCTAAAGATGCAGAGGACCGAGACAATAAAGACAGAGCATATGAGAATCACTAACTGGTATTTTGTGCCTGCATTTGGCACATTTTTTGAAGCCAAGTAGCTTATCTCTATATTTCTCTTTTTCAGCCATCGCTAGCAAAAAAAAAAGGGAGAGAAGTCGTAAAGAGAGAGAACTACTACAACTAGATTTTTTTTTATTTAAGGTGCAGTAAGAAAAGAAACTACCAACAATGGTTAAAAAAAGAACTGCACACAAGGTGTAAAAAAGAAGGATACTAACAATAGTATCACTAGGTATTTACGTGAGAAGAATATGAAGGGAGAAAAATCAGTAAAAACAGAAATTCAAGACAAAGGTAAGACAATCATTAGGAAAGGGTTAAAAAATGAACAAAAGGAGAAGCTGTTTAAAGAATTCTTGTAACTTTTTTGAAAGAATATATAGAAAATAACACTTAACTGTCCGAGAACTACTGCTGAACCACATCTTCGCTAAAGCAGCAAATGAGATGAGGTAATTTGGGAAGGGTGTGCTATGGGTAAGGGAGGAGGTCAAGAGCTTTTTGGTTGCAATGAGCTATTGCAACGGCCGAGTTGGATCCGAACCCACAGGTTGAAGACAGAATGAAAATTGACAACATAAGACCTAAGCTTAATTTTAAACTCTATCAACAATTACTAATTTACTAAATTCTATCTATAATACCAAAGCCTAATAAACTACAACTGGAATGAACACACACACTGTAAAAAATAAACTACAAAGTCCCTAAAAAGGAAGGAGCAAAAAAGTTAACTGTATCAAAAATGTAGAAAACAAAATCACCAAAAGGTGAACAAGGCACTTATGGTTATATTCTCAAATGAGAGGCTGGATCTTCAGTCTGACTAGCATGGCGGTAAACAAGATCTCAGGAGTTGGGGAAGTCCTAGGGGTTATGGGTAAAGAGAGGAGCATGAATCACAGATCAGAAGTCTTGAATAATGTGGCCGAGTTGGATCCTAGACCCAGTGGTGAGGAAGAATGAAAAGGGCAACATCAGAAATGGGCAGTGGTTTCCATGTTCCATTTCAAGTATGTGTACATCATCTGTAATGAAGGCCCTGTGCAACAACTATGACTTCCTGCTTAAAGACTCTCTCTCTGGAAACATATCTTGCATTCTCTGACTAAGGTACTTGCAGATACATGTTGCTTCCTGTATCCACAATCTGGGTTTAAGGAACTGCACCAAATCAGGCACTTCCCACTTCTAAATCCCTTCCAAAGCTGAGAAAAGACATCAGACAGACAGACAATGAAATAAAATTATGTAACTGCCAGACTTAAAGGAGACAACAGCCTTGAAGGTGACTGAAGATACAAACATAACAGAATGATGAAAAGGTAATACCAAACTGTTGGAGGCCAACTTGAAGATCAGGTTACATGGTGAGTACTGGTATATCTGCTTTAAATTACTACACAGTGCTCTCAGTGGTGGGTGCCAAAGAGAATGCCAAGCATTATCATAAAACCACCTGGGAAGGCAGGATTCTGAGTCCTAAAAGCTAATAGCTCAAAAAGCCGATTTCTGAAGCAATGAGGTGCCAAATGAGATCGGAAACCTGGAGACATAATCTAAGCAGTAGAACATGGGGATATCAACCAAAACCAAGTGACCACTGAACAAACATCTACAATGTTGAAGTATCCTCTGTACAGATGTCTACAATGGGTATATTTTTGGAAAATCACTAGAAGCAGCCATACTCCTAGCAGACTGTACCAAAACTACATTACACAGAGGATTATTGGTTTCCATGAGGAAGAGAATGCAGTTAGCAATTAATCTGGTTAAGTTTTCCCTTAGCCACAACAAGGCCCATCATGTCTGGAGCACAGGAGAGGAACACTTGGTCTCTTTTATTGAACTTGTACATGTTTTTCACATTTAATTTATGTGGATGATGTATACAAAAGGAATGATGGGGCCTTCTCTTACTTCAGTTTAAACCATGGGAAGACTGATGGATTGGCGTAGCTTCTGAAGGTTCAACAACTGTAATGTGATCCTTAGAACTGACAGACATTGAGTGCAAACAGGAAAACATACTCATTTTGATACTGTAGTAACTCAAGCATACAAGAGTATCCTGATAGGTACAGCAGTCTCAGAGTAAGTATAAATAGAAAGCAGGGGTGAGAGCAGCAGAGCCACCCCCCCCCCCAAAAAAAATGTAAAGCATGGCACTTTAACTTTCAAAGAGTCTGTACTTGAGTATCAGGTCTTGCACTTCCAACACAAAGCTAACAAGATTGGTTTAAGGGCAAATGCACAACCAGTTCAGCAGACAGATTTGTTCTGAAAATATTGGCTGACCCAAGACAGGACCACTCATTTGTCACTCTATGACTGAGATAATCATCTGGTTCATTTTGTGTCAGTTTTTAACTTCTGTAGCTACAAATCTCCAAAGCCTATGTTGAGTTCACCCTATGCTGGTAAACATCATAACATAACACAAAGCATTAAAATAGTCTACCTATCTTCAAGCCTAATAGTTATTTCTAACCAATAAATGGCTGAACTTCCTAAATAAAGAAAACATGTGGCATGGACTCAGTTTAAGAGACACATAAATATGTTACTGTCCCCCTTAAAGGAAACACCAAAAACAAACAGCAGAGACCTTGGGTGAGGAGGCCGTGCAAGCAAAGAAGAATGACAAGAGCATACTAAGGACTCAACAAGGAGGTTATTCTCCCCCCCAGCATATTAATAAATATAGCAAAAATGCATCTGTTGTAGATAACATCAGACATCGCACTTAAGAGGTGCAAAAAATGAGTTAAATCTCAAGCAGAAAGAAAACTCAGGGTAAAATGAATTTGAAGACACCCAAACGGTAAAGCTTGGGGGATGAGTTCCGAAGTACTCCTGCCGACAAGGTTCAAGCAATAATGCTTGGCCGTAGTGCAACCTAATGATTCAGAGACCATGGAACACATATCAGTAAGCAAGCATTTGAAGTAGACAACACATCTCAAGTGGAGTCATCTTTAACAAAATACTCATTTTCCAAAGGTCATTTCACCTAAGGACAGCAAAAGACACAGCAGTTATCATCCATTTGGAAAAGGTTGACTGACAACCAGCACCCCTTATTTGTCCATAGTAAGGGAAATAAACACAATTTCCAAGTTCTTTTACAGTATAATGAAAGAGGTTTGGGCACTAGCAAGTACACTGTTGAGCTGCAGCATGTCTGTCTCGTGGCTCTTCATTTACTAGGCTTATATTTAGTGATGTAGTCATTATAATACCTTGAATACAGAGACAAACCTTTATTAAATAAAAGGAATCGAATGCAACTTTCTCAAGGTGGCAGAAATAGTAATTTTCTTCATTTTCAACCACACAGAAGCAAATATATGGAGCATTTTAGCAGACTACTGTAATTTGAATGCCTGTTTTTCATGATAAATGACCACTTTCTTCTTTTTCAACCACAAAGATTCCAGCGGTATGCCATGTTATCTCGGACTACACTAGCTTGAATGTATGTGCTTTTACTGATCATCATCTTGAAGATAATGGCTACTTAAACGGTATTATTTCATTTCTGCAAATGGTCCACCACACATTTGCTTTCAGAGACAACTCCCTAGCTTGCAGAGCAACAGAAATACCTTTCCCATCACAGTTAAGTGCACTTAAACTACCTCTTCAATTTTTAGAATTTTTTTTAGAGTTGGTCTCCTAATGCAGATGATCCAACCACCAACTGCCTCTGAAGGAGCTGTAAACAGGTCTGTCTCCAGGACACCACATTTATGCACTAAATGAAGAAACGTATCTCTATGTAGCAAATATTTGTATCCGTTTGCCCTTGACTTCTTTAGCTGGTCCACCACTGAATACAGATGACAAGGGATGTACGCTGCTTTAAGAGTACTCTGAACTGTTGTGCTATTTCTCAGACATTCCTGGATAGCCTGCAAAAACAGCAGAACTGCTGAAAGATAACAACAGTTCACATAAATACAGTACTGCTGGCTGTCACTGCATGATACCCTTCTTTCAGACTGGTTTGAAAGGCTTGAGTGCTTGCACCAAAACCATCATCTCTCTCATTTATATCCTCTTTTTTAACCTCTGGACTGCTGCCCATAGTCTTTGTGCCTTGAGATTCTAAGCAAATGCCCTACAGGTCAGGTCTGAAGTATCAGTGACCAGGCAGAGTTACTGCGTGATGGACAAAATGGATTCTGTCTGACTTGGGAGGACCAGCATCTCAGTTTGTGGAAATGTGCAGGGTATGACAGGAATCATCACTTCAGTGACTTGCAGTGTTAATCACATACTGATCACAGATATCACTGAAGATTCCTTACGTGCATCTTTTCAGGCAGTACTATTACAGTAGTGGTAGCCATGTATTCTAGTACCCTGAGATATTTTATAGCTACAACTATCTTTTCCTGCGCCATCTTGTAGAAGAGCTGTGCCAAGTGATCTGACTCCTCTTGGGGCAGGGCTACTGGTAACAGCAGTACAAGTATGCCCCAATGAATATCACTCTTTGGAAAGGGGAGTTGACTTAGAGATGTTCAAGGTTATCCTTACAGCTAACTTTAAACATGTGGGAGTAGGTGGGGGAGGGATATGGGCAGCAGTCTGGAAAATAGGGAGGTGGGGAAAGATCCACACAGCCATGGTTGCTTGACCCTTGTGGTCCCCAGACTTTCCCTTATGGTCCCTCAGCAATTTGTATTTGTCTTCTTCTATTTCATAGGCTTTCTCTTCCTTAAGTACGATGGTAAGGGCCAGGTTTATAGAGGTAGTTTCTATTATACCAAGACATGGGGGTAATGAAGCTGCGTCACAGTCTTATTGTTTTTCTCCTTTCCTCCATTTTCCTAAATATTTAGTGAGGCTTTCAAAGACCAGCTCTGTATTTAGTGAAATATTAATGAACTGTATTTTGATGTTCTAAAGGCATAGATACTACCCTTAGCAGACATGCCTTCTTATGACTGACCCTTTAGCTGCCGGCCTGGAAACCAAATTTAAAGCTTGCTAACCACACTTCGGTATTTTAGGTGGAAGTCTTTGACAGATTCTACACCCTAAGCAATATGTTTTGGACCTAATCACAAAAACGCATTTATGTGTAAAGTTCTTTAAGTGGAATCTGTTTACCATAAGCTACCTTTCTGACTTCCAGTATGACACCTTCAGTGTAGTATAAGCTAAGCGTAACTGTCCTCCACAAAAGTAAAATAAATAAATATAAATAAAAAGCTTGTAATTACTATATTAATTAATACTACCAAACTTTACAAGTCAGTTAAACAGGGATGATGACCGGGGGGATGGGGGCAAAAGCAGAAAACTTTGAATAAGTCTGCAGAACCAGAGGACCAATTCATCTGCTAAAGCAGATGGCCATAGGATGGAGACAACAGCCAAGCAAAAAAAATATATATAAAATATACCATGAGGTGTTTACAATAAGAGGTACACGATAACAATAATCAGAAGAAATTGAAGGGACTATGTTCAAACATATAGATGCAATCCTGGATGCCCAAGATGAACAGTAAAGGTTAGTGTACTGTGGGAAAAATACCATCTGCAGCGACCTAAGTTTTCTACAAAAATGCATTTTCTTAAAAAAAAAAAACAAAAAAAAAAACAAACAAGTAATCTCCGTGGTAACCCCGAAATCTCAAACAACCCTCTAAACAAGTAAAGTGGGTCCAAAAACAAAACAGAGTATGAAACGTCTCTGTGTGGAAGATTTTCAGTCCACATATCTCTAGTTAATCACTGTATATTAATCAATTTAGACAATAGTAGTAGAAGTAGTGAACTTAAACTAGTCTTAAGTCAAAAAAATAATAATAAAATATAATATGAAATATTGTACAGAATTACTAAGTATTCGAAAGTAATCCAAGCAAGGCAGGCAGTCTGTTTCCAGTTGAAAATCCTTTATTAAGTACACAGACAAGCGATCCAAGGAAAACAAAAATAGAGCAATAGTTTCCTCACAAGCTTTCTAAATATATATATATATATATATATATATATAAAAATATATATATATATATATATATATATATATATATTTTTTTTTTAATTAGGCAAGGGAGTGGTTTATTGTGATTTAAAAAAAGAACTTATGTCTTACCATAACGTTCCATGTTGTTGTTGTGTCTTTCGGCTTTTCCCAGTTAGGGGTCGCCACAGCGGAGCTCCGGTCCGCTAATGATTGGTAGTTTATTTTTACGTGCCGAGTTACCAGCCCTGACGCACAACCTTCAACGAAGGTACGCCCATTCATGCATGTCTCTACGCAGAAGACGCTCTAGCTGAGAATCGAACTGGACAGCGTCTTACCGTGAGGTGACAATGCTACCGCAGCACCACCACTGCAGGCACCATAACGTTCCATGTGTGTTGTTGATTTTCGTTCATTCATTACTGAGGGGTTATCGGTTCCATCCCCGGAAACAAGCAGGCCAATATCAAGCTCATGTCAGCCAAAAACTCTCGAGCCAAGGTCCTACCCATAATGCTCTGCTCCCTGTTACCTCAGACCAGGTTTGCAAGTTGATAGATAAAAGTAGAGCCTACCTCTGGTCATAACAGACCTACAAGAAAGGAGTACATGAGAATAACCAAGAACCTCCGGAAGGGAGGTGGAGGGTGGGAAGTAGTGAACGAATGAAGATGAACAACACAGATGGAACGTTATGGTAAGACATAACTTCTTTATCTGATGTTGTTGATCTTCGTTCATTCCGTACTGATGGGACAGAGTCCCCAACTACCAGTATCCCTGGGTGGCCGTCATGGAAGGGTATTCCTGAGCACCATGGAGCCAAAGGAAGCTTTACCTCTGGAGGTCAAGTCTAATTTGTAATGAAGAATAAAGGTATGAGGGTTTGGCCCAGGTTGCAGCTGCGCAAATATCATTGAGGGAAGCCTTAGTATGGAAAGCTGCTGAAGTTGCCATAGATCTTGCAGAATGTGCTTTGACTCTATGAGACAAGGTGAGATTGTTTTTGTTGTAGATAAAGGTGATACAATTTCTCAACCATGAAGTTAATGTAACTTTTGATACAAGATGACCCCATCTAGGACCAGAAACAGTTGGTCTGATTTATGGGTAAATTTTGTTCTGTCCAAATAAAATAGTATTTGTCTATGAACATCCAAGGAGTGCAGGCAATACTCTACCTTGTTAGAATGGTTAGGAAAGAACAATGAAAGGTCAACAGACTGGTTGATAGATCGCGCTGACACCACTTTTGGTAAAAAGGTAGAATTGGTTCTCAGTGATACCCTATCCTTATGGAAGATAAGATAGGGAGGTTTAATGCATAAGGCCTGAAGTTCTGACAATCGCCTGGCCGATATGATTGCAATCACAAACAATGTTTTCCAAGAGAAATATTTTACATCACAAGACGACGCAGGTTCAAACGGTGGAGCTGTTAGAGCTTGCAGAACCAAAGCCAAATCCCAAGGTTGTACAGGTTCTCTAAAGAGAGGTTTTAGGTGGATAACCTCTTTCAGGAAAGTCTCACAGAGTCTATGTGACATAAGTGAAGAATCTTGAAAACCAATATGAAAATTTGAGATGGCAGCTAAATGTACACGGATAGTAGAGGCAGACACCCCAGAGTGGAAAAGATGCGAAAAGTAACCCAATACCACTGAGACCGGGGCTGACAAGGGGTCTATTTGTTTATTTGCTGCCCATAGAGAAAACCTCTTCCATATGTTAAGATAGATTAGTCTGGTGGACGATTTATGAGATGCAATAAGAATATTGCGCACAGGGGATGAAAGGTTTTCATGCCTGGTAATCAAAGGAAGTGAAGAAACCAAGCTGTCAGTTTCAGGGTTGTGAGACTGAGGTGAATCAGACCCTGCAGATGGGAGATCAACACTGGGGATGGATTGAGAATCCATGGTTGATCTAGCAGGTGAGGCCAGAGGAAGGGAAACCAGACTTGTCGAGGACAATATGGAGCAATGGGGATCACTTTACTCTTCAACTGTCATGCTTTCTTTAATAATTGGGAGATGAGGGGGAGAGGAGGATAGGCATAAAGAAGACCTGAGGGCCAAGCATGGACTAGAGTGCCCCTTGGTGACAGTCCCCGAGGGGGGATCACGGCAAAGTAGTTGCTGCACTTGTAGTTGGTTGGAGAGGCAAATAGGTCGCAGCAAGGCTGGCCCCAGCGGTTGAAGATTTTTGCCCCTATCAGAGGATTGAAGGACCACTCATGAGGCTGTAGACTGCACCTGCACAATTTGTCCGCCATCATGATGGAGCTCCCGGGAATGTGCGTTGCAATCAGAAAGCGGTTGTGAGCTATCGCCCATTGCTATATTCTCAATGCCTCTCATTATAATGGTAAGATCTGGTGCCTTGTATGTTGATATACCAGACCACTGACGTTGTCTGATTGGATCGCAATAGTCCCTGACGGAAGGATGGAGTGAAATGCTTGCAACACTAGAAGCACCGCCCTCAGTTCCAAGGCATTGATATGCAAAAGGGCCTCTGTCTCCAACCAGGTGCCTTGGACCGAGTTTCCCTGAGATAGCCCCCCCACCCCCACCCCATCAGGGAGGTGTCTGTGGTCTCCATGGCTATCAGATGATGGGGGTTGAAAGGGCGAGACCATTGTTGGGGATTTCGAGACGTCCACCAGAGTAAATCTTGCTTGCATCTCTGAGTTACACCTATTTGAAAAGACAAAGGATGCTGTAGAGGGTGCCACTGAAGAAGTCTCATCTGGAATCTGGCTAGAGGAACAATGGTAATCGAAGCTGCCATTGACCCCAATAGCTGAAGTACAGATCGAGCTGGGGATTTGTGGTGTCAGAGCAGCGGCTGAACTTGTTGTCTTATTCTCTGAAGTCTGTGTTCTGGAAGGGATGCTGTGCAATTTCTCGTGTCCAACAGTACACCTTTAAATTCCAAAGACTGAGTTGGGGTTGTGTTGGATTTCTCCCAGTTTATAGTGATTCCCAGGCTTCGAGCTGTTAAGAGAGTATTACTGCAAAGCTTCTTCCAGTAGACGCTTGGTGGGGGAGGTAAGGAGCCAGTCGTCTAGATATGGAAATGCCTGGAATCTGAAGTCACAAGTGAGCGATAACCACTGCTATGCATTCTGTGAACACTCTGGGGGCTGTAGAGAGACCGAAGGGCAGGGCTCGAAACTGGTAGTGGCTGGCTCCTATAAGGAAGCGGAGGTATCTTCTTCAGCGTTTGACCATTTTTATGCGGTAATACGCATGTTGAAAATCTACAGAGCACATGCAATCATCTTCTTCCAGAAGAGGAAGGATAGACTGAACCATGACCATCTGGAATTTCTCTTTTTTACAAATTTGTTTAGTGTACTGAGATCCAGAATTGGTCTCCAGTCCCCTGTCTTTTTTGGCACTAAAAAGAACCTCGAGTAAAATCTGGATCCTATCTGGTCTGGGGGGACCATCTGGATGGCCTTTTTGTAGCAGCTTTTGGATTTGTGTTCTGCTGTTTCCCTTTGACTGGGTGGAAAGTACAGTTTTGTACCTACCATAAATGTAGATGTTCGAGTGTTCACCCTGCTGCAGTCACCACACTTGGGTTATCCTGTTGTCAGGTGGTCCCGCAGTCGGCCGGAATTCCAAAGTCTTGGTCTGGCGTCGATTGCTGTCGCCTCTTCCCTGACGTCAGTGCGCCAGGGGTATATATAATGCAACCAACGCCATTTTCTTCAGTTTTTCTTGCCCCAGATGTCAGGTGCCCCCAAAAAGGTGGTCAGAATTAGTACCAAATGGAGTAACCATTGCACAAACACAAAATCCCTTCAGCTATAAGCAAATACATCAGTAAGGCATAGAAGAGATGTAGCCAGTAGTTCAGAGGGGATGGAGGGAGGGTAACCTGGACTGCAGCAGGGTGAACACTTGAACATCTACATTTATGGTAGGTACAAAACTGTACTATGTTCATCGTGTTACCCTGCTGCAGTCATCACACTTGGGTTGAATCCCAAAGCTAAGGTAGGGGGGAGGTATCATAGAGGGTTAGTGGAGGCAATAAGGCCCTGCAGAACTGCAGTGGCGAAGCCCGCCCTGGACTTGGAGTAAAGAGGTAAATGATAGTGTTTGGTAAAGGTGTGTACTGAACTCCAAGTTGCAGCTTCTAAAATTTCCTTGGTTGGAACCCCCCTGAGAAAGGCAGTAGAGGTAGCTGTTGCCCTGGTAGAGTGGGATCTAATGGTAGCAGGAACTGGTTTCCCATGATGGGTATAGCAGAAACGTATGCAATGACCTATCCATTTAGAAATGGTTTGCTTTGATATAGCCTTCCCTTGAGAAGCTGTAGCATAGGATACAAAGAGCTGGTCAGATTTTCTGAAAGCCTTAGTTTTGTCCAAGTAGTAACGAAGCTGCCTGTGAATGTCCAAGGAATGCAGGAGTCTCTCACCTTTGTTCTGTGGATTGGGGAAGAAGGTGGGTAAGTGGATGGTTTGATTTAAAGCTACATTGGAAACCACCTTAGGCATAAAGGAAGGATTAGTTCGTAGAGAAACTCTGTGTTGATGAAAAATGAGGAAAGGTTCCACTGTCATTAGTGCCTGTAGCTCTGAGACTCTTCTAGCTGAAGTTATTGCAAGGAGCAGGGCAGTCTTCCATGATAGGAACTGAAGATTTGCAGAGAAAGCTGGCTCAAAGGGAGGTAGCGTTAGTTTTTCCAGAACAAAGTTGAGGTCCCATGTTGGTGTAGGAGCTCTCCTGGGTGGTCTAATGTTTTTTGCCCCTCTGAGGAACAGCCTTAAAGAGGATGTGAAAATAAAGGTGGATCCATGTTGTAGTGAGCTGAAATAGCTGAAGCATGGATTTTAATTGAGGAAAAGGAAAGTCCTTTGTGCAACATCTCAGCTAAATACTGTAGAATGTGAGGCATGTGAGGCTGAATTGTGTCTTGGCCTTTAGCTTGGTTCCAGGCACAAAACCTTTTCCATTTGTCCGAATAAGCCCTCCTGGTGCTTGGCCTCCTGGCTTCCAGGATAACATCCAGAACTGCTTGTGAAAGAGGAGCTGGTTGGATATTTAGTTGACATGCCATGCAGCCAGATTTAAAGTTTTGAGCTGGCTGTGAAGAATCTGATTGTTTTGTTGTGTGAGCAAATGGGGTATTTGAGGCAATATCCATGGTGGGCTGTGGGCCATATTTTTCAATAGCGGATACCAGTGCTGGCGTGGCCAGTCTGAGGCTATGAGAATCAGTCGTGGTCTCTCCTTTTTGACTTTCAAAAGAACCTTTGTGAGGAGAGGCAATGGAGGGAAGGCATATACTGTCAGGTTTTTCCAACTGAAAGAGAGAGAGTCCACTTTCCAAGCTTGATGGTGAAATGTCCTTGTACAAAATTTTGTCAAGTTGATAGTTTTGAGGACTGGCAAACAGGTCTATGTCTGGAAGGCTCCATTTTTGAGTTATCATTGCAAATATTTGTGGATCTAGTTTCCACTCGTGGGGATCTTTGATGTTTCTGCTGAGGTCGTCTGCCAATGTGTTCTTCTGTCCTGGCAGGAATTGAGCTTGTAACTGGACTTGGTAGGTCAGAGCTGTGTTCCATAAGATCATTGCTTGCCTGCACAGAGGGTAGGAATGTGTACCCCCTTGTTTGTTTATGTACCACATTACTGTGTTGTTGTCCATCTTTATTGCAAGTTGTCCTGGATGTAATAGATCCTTGAAGGCTGTCAGAGCTTTCTGTACAGCTAGCATCTCTTTTTGATTTATGTGCAGATTTCGTTGATCTGCAGTCCATAGGCCTTGAATGCATTGTCCTGCCATGTGTGCCCCCCAGGCGTAGTCTGAAGCATCTGTTGTGATAGTTTGCCTGGCTGGGGGCAAGGTGAAAGGCTGACCCTTGTTGAGGTGACATGCCTGTGACCACCATAGAAATTCCTGTTGTAGGCAGGGAATGAGAGATATCATTGCGTCCAAGTTGTGGCTGTGTTGAGACCATATGCTTTTTAGGTACCACTGTAATTTCCTCATATGCAGCTTTGCAAATGGTATTATTAGTATGCAAAATGCCATGAAGCCCAAAGCTTGCAAAATTTTTCTTGCAGTTAATTGGGTCTTTGTTGCCATTGTCTTGAAATACTGAGTCAGCTGAAGTTGCTTGTCTGGCGTAAGATAAGCCTTCTGGGCCATTGTATTCAAGCTGGCACCCAGGAATGTCATTTTTTGTGAGGGTACTAGTTTTGACTTCTTTTCGTTTACTGTGTACCCCAGGCAGTTTAGTAGATGCTTTACAAAGGCCAGATGATGTAAGAGAATGTCTTTGCTTTCTGCTTGGATGAGGCAGTCGTCCAGGTATGGATATATTTGAATTCCTCTTTGTCTGCAGTATGCAATTACTGGTGCCAGGCATTTTGTGAAAACTCTGGGAGCAATAGATAAGCCAAAGGGCAGTGCAGAGAATTGGTAATGGGTTGAACCTGCAATGAAACGGAGGTATCTTCTGCAACTCTGTCTAATGGGGACATGCAGGTATGCCTCCTTGAGGTTCAACGTTACTAGCCATGCTTCCTTGCCCAACATGGGAAGTAGCTGCTGTAGTGTTAGCATCTTGAATTTGGGTACTTGTAAGTAAGTGTTTAGAATTGAAAGGTCCAGAATTGGTCTCCAGGCATTGTCCTTTCTGGGCACTAGAAAGAGTCTTGAGTAAATTCCTTGGCCTTGCTCTCGAGTAGGTACCAGTTGAATGGCTCTCATGTCCATGAGAGCTGTGATTTGCTTTTGTGCCTCTGCCCATTGATTTTGTGGCAGATTTGGCATTCCTCTTTTCATTGACAAGGTGTGAAAGTGGAATCTGTATCCTCGTAAAATTATGTCTAGGACCCATTTGTCCTTTGTGACAATGTGCCAGTTGTCTGCAAAAAGTCCGAGTTTTCCCCCCAAGGGGGCAGCCAAGAGAGTACTGCTTGGCCAGATGAGGTGCAAGTCATTGAGTTTGTCTTCTGGTGGAATGAGACCTGTCTTCGCCTCCCTTCTGTGTTGTAGTGCCCCATTGGCGAGGTTTATACTGGGTTTGTGGTTGCCCTCTGCCCCCTGGACGTCTCTATTTACCCCTCTGTGGTCTGTCAGTGGCTGGAAAGGACCAATTTTTTGTTGGCCAGTTTCTGCTGAAGCGAGGGGGTTGTACTTGTAGGAAATCTTTGACTGTCTGCATAGATTTTGCCTTATCTTCCATTTTCTTTAAAACTTCTTCTGCTTTAACTCCAAAAAGAACATCCTGCTGTAAGGGAGCATCTAGTAGTTTTGCTTTAACATGATCAGGCAGAGTTTGTTCCTTTAACCAAGCATGCCTACGTATAACAGACCCAGTGACAGCTGCTCTGCAGGAGGCCTCCAAAGAATCAAACCCACATTGTAAGGTATGTTTGCCCACCTGCTCAGTGGCGTGCAACAGATCCTGTACTTCTTTCAATTCAGATTGTTGAGGGAGAGTGGTTATTCTTTGCTTTAACTGAGAGATTAGAAGTTGCTGATACTTAAGCATGTGAAATTGACAATTCAGTGCCCTCATAGCTAGTGTGACTGAGGTGTAAACCTTTTTCCCGCCACCTGTCTAGTGCTCTGGAATCCCTCTCAGAAGGTACTGGGTTTTTAGCCATAGACGCCTTAGCCCCCTTGGGACCCTGGGAGATTTCTCTGGGTCAGCTACAGGGCTTTTGTAAAGAAATTTGTGGGAATCGGGCACTCTGTAGTATCTGTCAGGCTTAGCCGGAGCAGGAGGTAGAGAGTCTGGGTTGAAACTGGATTCTAAATAGACATCATCCACAATGTCCAAAACTGGTGGGATGGCAAGTGGTCTGTGTTGGGGGAGTAAAAGAAACTCTCTGAGCCTTTTCTTTGAATCAGAGTAGTCCTGACCTTCCCAGTGAAAATGTTCCCTCATAGTGTGTAAGGTTTCCCCTAAGGAGTAGTCTTCAGGAGGAGAAGCTGAGGGAATAGAGTCCTCAGCATCAGAATCTTCATAAGGAGAGAAGGAGTAGTCTTGGTCCTCAGAGGAGTCTGAAGAAATGGACATTTGCTCAGAGGATGCATAATCTTCCTCTTGTCTAGGCCTTTTGTCAGGAGGGGGCTGGGAACCCCTGATTAAAGAAATCAAATCTTCAGCCATTTTGAGCATCTGTTTCTTAGGCATGTGGCCTTGAACAGGAGACTGAAGTGCAGTCCTTTTAGATTTAGAGGGAGTCTTCGACTTAGAAAACATTTTAATGGTGAGAGTAGTCGGTCTGAAAACGCCTTCAGAAACCGATGGCGTTTCTGTAGCACCGACGTCTTTTGTAGCAAAGTCATCGGAAGGGCCTGAAGTAAAAGGCTGTGTCGGCCTGGTACATTCCATCAAAATTTCCATAGCGGTCTCGGGTTCCAGATCTGCAGTAGTCAGGGGCTGCGTCGGAGCCTCACTGAGGACCGGAGAACCAGAGACCGGATCAGCCGAGGCCTCGGAATCTGGCTTAGGCCTGGGCTGTCTGTCCTTATCCTTGCGTTTTTTGTGCACGCCGGTAGTCGGTTGCTCCGACGGCATGGTGTAGCTAAATTTCCTACCGAAGTAGTAGTGTGCGAAATCAAAGCGTCTTTTAATAGTACGCTTATTAAACCTAGCACAAAACCGACAAGTAGTGACGTCGTGGTCTGGGCCTAGGCAAGGTATGCAATAAGAATGAAAATCCTTATGAGGTATTTGCTTCCCACAAGAAATACAATTGTTAACTTTTTCTGACATCAGTCTGAGGCAAGAAAAGTTTCCCCAACAGGGTACTTAGCTTTATAGAAGACTTCAGTCTGAAATTAGAATTCGAAAATCTCAGGAGTCGGCCGACCGGCACTTGCGAACTGCTTCTGCTTCAGGCACCGCGTGGCAAGAAAGACTGAAGAAAATGGCGTCGGTTGCATTATATATACCCCTGGCGCACTGACGCCGGACCAAGACTTTGGAATTCCGGCCGACTGCGGGACCGCCTGACGACAGGATAACCCAAGTGTGATGACTGCAGCAGGGTAAGACGATGAACATCGTCAGGTAATATTCTTGATGAGACTGGGCAAAGATGGAAGGGGATATGACAGCCTTTGGATATAATCCGTTGTACCCAAGAGTTGGTTATCTTTTGCCAGACAGCGGGGTACAAGGAGAAATGACCCCCGACCCCTTCCAGGGGTGAGCGGTCAAGCAACACTTCAGGAGCACTGACAGGATTGGCCAGAGAAAAAAATCTCTGGAACCCCGGTTTAGCAGACCCCCTCTAGCCCAAAAGAGGCATCTTCCATTGGAGTTTCCCCCTCTGCCTCTAGGGGAAAACAAGGCACATGCATCCCGGAAAGAACCCTGTGATTTTTTGAGCCAGATCTTTCTGCTCTTCTGATTTCTGGAGTAGAATAGCTGAGGAGTGGAGTGTCTGACACCAATGGCAGACAAGGTCTTGCTATCTTGTTCGCACCGTGCCAGCGTATCCTTGACTTTAGGGCCAAACAAAGAAGGGGCCTCTATGGGGGCATTCATGAAGGAAGCCATAAAGGAGTCTGCAAAGTTACAAAGGCGCATCCATGCATGTCTGGCGACTATACCTGCTCCTGCCACTCTAGCCTCCCCTTCCACTGCGTGAGAAATAAGATGCATGGAAGAGTTGGAAATGGACTCTAGGGTGGTTATCTGAGAAGCCACATTATCACGGACTTTGTCAGAAACAGCTCCTGCCAAGGTTTCAGAGAGCTGGTTGATAAGATCTCGCTAAAGCCTGGTAAAATGTGCCAAATAATTCAAACACCTTACGGCGAAGGTCGATGAAACAAGCACACGCTTCCCTAATCTGTCAATCACCCGGGACTCCTTGTTGGGCGGATGGACAGTTTGGCGCTCTTCTGCCAAATCCTTCTTAGTAGCAGCTGCCACCACCATAGCATCTACTGGAAGACCACGTGACCACTGGGGGTGCTCAGCTGGGGACGATAATATTTTATCTGGCCTCTTAGGTATCGCTTCCATGGTGTCAAGAGCCTTCCATGCGTGCTGCACGATGAGCTGGACGAGCTCATCGGCAGGCGGGTGACCTAGGAGGTAGGGGGCCAGGCACGAAAAGCCTGCAGGAATACGGATTCCCAGAGGTAGGATTAGAGGGCCTCCAGTCACCCCTCTAAGGATCTCGAGAATGTCACCAAAGGACACCTCATCAGAGGGTGAATGTGAGGACCCTTCCCAGTCATCAAAATCCATATCTTTAGTCAATGGCTCCTTGGTGGAGTCCATGTGCTTCCTCAGTGGGGGGGGGGGTTCTGGGGAAGACTGAAAAGAGGGGGGGTCTCCTGAGGAGAAGAGACCTGAGGCTCTTGTGCCCGGGTGTTGAAGCTTGTGGCAGTTGCGGCACAGAGGGGGGACAGGACTCCGACAAATGAGCTTTGCCAGTGGAGGCAAGCACCCTCTCCATGGCCTGGAAGGCTGGTCTGCCCAAGAAGGGATGGGAGCCCGGAATCAAGCACTACAACCTCAGAACCGGGGTCACACCCCGCCCCGACGAGCTCGCCCCCAGACCAGGAGACTCAAAAGGACCGTGAACCGTAACAGAGAGAGAGAGTGAGAGAGGGCATCCCTGGAAGGTGCAATAGAAAAAAATCAGCGTGGAGCCAGGAATGCCCTCCCAATGGCACAGCTACAGGTCTAAGAAGAGCTCAATGCCCAGTGCACCAAGGGCCACAAGGACGCCTCTGGTTCCAAAGTAAGATCCACTACTAGAGTCGGAGGGAGGGAAGTTACTTTCGGAGTATAAGGCTTTGAGACTTGAGTGGAAGTTGAAGGAGGAGTACATGTTGGGATTTGAGGCAAAATACATTCACCTGAATGAAAGAACATGGACTTCGATGGTTGAGAGAGACCTCTAGCCACAGGAAACTGGTCAACAAGCCGCAACTCATCCTGCTCAGAAAGACTCTTGGTTGACCTCATGGAGAAGGCTGATGGCGATTCTGGCCTTTCTAGGAAAGGACTATACTGACTGCTTGCAAAAGGATCCAGTGAAGGGGAATATTTGGTCCTTGCTAATTCAATAGGTGCAGAGTTCGCAGCCGAGGGAGTCTGTACCGAAGAAAACGGTGTGGAAAAGGTCTGCGTCGAAGATGTCAGTACCGTAGTAGTTGAAGGTGTCTGCACTATAAAGGCAAAGGTGTGCCCCGAAGGGTATGGTGCCATAGTGGAAAGTGTCTGCACCGGCAATAAGGACGGTGCCGAGAAGGACTGAAACGAAGTACATGTCGGTGCCGAAAAAGTCTGCGCCGTGGAGTACAGAAGAGTCATACTTGGAGCCGAAGATGACTGTACAAACGGTACTGAAGGGGACAACCTGTATTGATGGTGCCGTTAGGGGTTGCGACAGAACTGTCAGAACCGTAGTTGTCTGCACCGGGAACTCCGGTGCCGATACTGATAAAGGAGACATGGCTGCAGTCAGGATCATTTGGGGCAGTGCCGAGCCTGGAGCCGACAGGGTCACAGGTGGTAGTACCGGAGTAGTAATCAATTTCACCTTCTTGTGAGTCGACTCCCCATGATCTCCAGAGGGAGAAGGGAGTGACTTTGATGAAGAACAGGAAGAACACCTCTTGCAGGGTTTAACAGGAGGGGGTGAGCCCTCTGACCCAGAAATAGCCTCAGAGAAAGGAGACTTGAGGAGACCTTTCAAAATTAACTTATTCTTCGTCTCGTTGAGAGTCCTGGTAGAGAAGTTTTTACAAATCCCACACAGAGGATCTACAGTCAAGTGGGAGACATTAAGACAAAGAGACAAGTCATGACCATCGAAAAGCAGTAACTTATGGCCGGAATCCTTTCACTGCTTGAAACCAACAAAACTTTTCTTATCCGGCATAGCAGGTGTGGAGACGCAGCACAGTCGTAAAAGGAAGAATAACGGCTACACAAGAAAAGGGTAAAAAGAGAAAAGGAAGGATTACCAATGATGGTAATGTAGAATTACCACAAGGTAAGAAAAGAGGGTAATAAAGGGAATAGACTAAAGGGAGAGAGTCTAAAGTCTGCGATAGGGTAGGAAAATATTAGAATACTTTTGAGAAAAAATTTAGAGTAATAATATATAAACTGTCAAAAATTAGACACTTCGCTGAGAGATTGGCTTGACAAGGCTGTTCAGCAATCCGGCAAATGAGATCTGGGGAAACAGGGAGCAGAGCATTCTGGGTAGAACCTTAGCTCGAGAGTTTTTGGCTGACACGAGCTTGATATTAGCCAGCTCGGTTCGGAGGATGGAACCGATAACCCATTAGTAAGGAATGAATGAAGATTAACAACATCAGATCAAAGTGTTATTGGTATACATGTTAAATTCACATCCCTTCTCCCATCAGTATGACATTCGAGCTGGTTCTGCCCTACTTAGTAGCTGTCATAATAATATAACCCTTATGTACTTTAAATAAAATTTATAATGATGTGGTACCTCTTATTTAACCAGATTATTAAGTAGATTATTAAGTTTGTGATTTTATCCAAGGCAATATACTACATGGCTGGAAATACATCAATCTTAGTCCATTTGGTAATCAAAAAATATATATAAATATATACATATATACTTTGCATGTAAAAAATCAATTGTAAAAATCATGTTCTATTTTCATAACCTATTGTTAACAAAGATCGCTTTCATCCTTCTAGACTTCATCAGGTCTGCGTAAATAAACCCTAAAAACTATCTATAAAAACATTATTGTATAATTAGTTAGTATTGTTATTACACATCATTTTGAATAAAGTGGAAAAAAGAGAACCAAAAAAAGAAAAAAATAAGAAAAATTGTATGATGATGGAAACAAAATATACACAAATTAAAACTGATTTAAAATTGTATTTAAAATCAACTGGTAGAATAAAATAAAATTAGTCATGTAAACAATGTGGCAATTTTCTAAGTTACAGTACACTTTTAACTGAACAGTAGTAGTTTAGTCCAGGCTTCCTAAAAGAGTTCAGCTTCAATAGCCACGAGTTCATGTTTCTCCAGAATATTCGGGATGTCTCCTTCAAGGTCACCCATATCTATGCGATCCAGGATCTAGAACTTAAACTTAAAACCTGTGTGTCTTTTATGAAGAGAAAGGTGCTTGGCTATTGTATTATATGAAGAGAAAGGAGAAAGAAAGAAATGAAGTCAACAGCAGCTTTACAAAATAATGAAAAAAAAAAGAGTAGGTGTGTTTTAATGCAACAGGGCAGGATTGGCAGGGAAAAAAATGAAATCTGATTTGCTGAAAACAGCAGTAGTTGGCTCCATCAACTGGTTCACATCCAATGTATTCCAGATTATTTTAGTCGGCTACTGTGCTTTATTTCTCTCTCTCAAGAATTTTCCTTTGGAACAATGGAAAAGGTTTCACTGGCAAAGTCTAATTATGGGCTTTGTTATTGCTGAAGAATTAGAAACAGAGTTCTCTTTTGCTTGCTGACTCACTTTTTGTTGAATATATGTTTATTTCCTCCTGTCTGTTCTGCATCAAAAATGTATTTGATCCTCCAGGGAAAAACATACTGAAGACAACTAGATACAACAGATTGAATTGCCTGCCTCTCGACACTGCTAAAGAGCTCATAAGTACTTTTTCCTTGTGTTCTGTTTCTTTAGGCGAGGAGAAAGGTCTCTCTCTCTCTCTCTCTCTCTCTCTTTCTTTCTGACATGGGTTATTAATTCAGAAGAGCAGGCATTACAGGGGTATGACTGTACCTCAGAAATTTCATCTCAGTCTGAGCATTCTGGTTCTAAAAAAATGGTTTTGGAATTCCCTTCTAGATTATTTTTCCACTACATCCTCCAACATTATGCTGGATATTGTTCCAAATACCAAACTATTTAGAGGTTTCCCTCAATTAATTAAAATTTTCCCTCTATACATATCCAATGTCATTAAAAAATTAATCAAAAACTATGTGCCTTAAATAGAAAGGACACTTACTTCTCAGAACAAATCCACAAGGCTAGAGACAATACTTACCTTCTACCCAGTCTATTCTGCACTTCCCCAATCTTTATTGACCTTCATACAACTCAACATAACAAAATTGGCTCCAATCTCCCTAGAACTCACACTGCATTTCTCCACATAAAAACAAATGGATAGAATTTCCTTGCTATCTTCACCACGCAAACCTGACGGTAGCCTGCTCCTGCTCTATTCTGCACCAACCATCCAAATGTCCTTCCTTAATCTCACTGATAAAGTGTTAATGTCCTACAACACAACTCTGCTCTAAAGGCCAATACCTTGCCTGTCAGGACAAGGCCACAAATGTATATGGTGAAGCCTTGTATTCATGCCATGTGGCTATACTTCGGAATCTCTTATGTGCAATCAGACATCCTCAAACTCAAAACAGTTTCAAGCCAAATCTCCATACTCAGCTCCTCAGCTATAAAGTCTGCCCCTACTCTTCCTCTTCCTAGTTAATCAGTTCTTACCCCCTACTATTTCCTTCTCTCAAACCAGATTCTCCTCTCCTCTCATCTTTAATACTAGAATTTTGCTCTTTTCATAACTGTTGATGTGAATGCTTAACCTTTTCTCTTCTGTAATCATGAACATGAAGATTAATAATGAAATCTCATCTAAACTATTTTTATATGTTTTAGTATGGCTCTCGGTCAACATTTAGCTCTTGATCTCTCTCTCTCTCTCTTCTAGCACTCATGTTCCCACTCTTGCGTAACTGCGTACTTTACCTACTTCATGTACTGCAATCCCCTTTTTTACTTTTCCTTCTCTGACAACTGCTACTTATTACATTCACTAGCCATCTAGTCTATGTACAATCTGTAATCACTATATTTCAAATGCTGTTCCCAATCACAAAAAAAATCTGCTATAACCTCTATGCATATTTTCTCTCACTAAACATGCTTTTAGAGATTTCCTCCCCAAGCCTCTGCTGATAAGTCTTTTTTTCACGACTCATTCAGACCTATCCAGTAACCAAATGCAAACAAACAAATCTTCTTCTTCTTTCACCTGTTCCCATTAGAGGTCACCACAGCAGATCATTTGTTTCCATTTCTTCCTGTCCTCTGCATCTTGCTCTGTCACACCAACCATCAAAAAACAAACAAATAAATAGATAAATAAATATACACATCCATCAGAGATGAGCTTTTTCAGTAGGAGCAGAATAAAATTCTTATGGCAAAGAAAATGCATTAAGAGTTTATACCTAAAAATGCAATTGATCCTCCTGTGTTGCCTGCTTTAAAGAATGTTTTTTCTCACAGCTTTTTCTTTACAGGATAGTCAAACACCAGCCCCTAGTTAGTCTGACAGGTTAAACAGCATATCTCAGTGTGACGCCCGCGCCCTGGCCCAGCAATCAAGGAGCCTCAATCCTCACCATTAACACCAGAATGGGCATCTCATATGAGAGGAAAGGATAACAAATATGCACAGTAAAGTACATTTTCCCTTAAGAGCACACAGAGATCACAGTTATTCTGGGGCTGGTTGCTCCCTTGCTCTCCAGGTCCCCATAAGACTCCTCACTGCCACAGCTATTGGGTCCAGATCTCAGTCTAGCTGGCAAGCTAACCTCCAGTACCCTCTCTGTCTAACCAGTGCTTTGTGCCTCTGCCCAAGTAGCTGACACACACACAATTTGAGATAAGTGTTTATACATCTTCACAGACACTCCTGGGAAAGGCTGAGACAGATTCTCCAGCTGTGCCCATTTACCCAGACTATACGGTAGTAATCACTGCCACCACCCAGCTAATATTTACCAGCTACTAAAAGGCCCTTAAAAGGGTGTCCAATTATTACTGTGCAATATTATTATCCAATAGTAGTGCAACTTAAGCAATCTTAAGGCATTGGAATAGCTTATTACAGGATCACTTATAAGTATACAATGTACTCTAGAGTTTACTTATCTCTACACAAACCATCCACAGGTAAAAGGTTTTTAAAATATTTAATAATAAATAATTAAAACACAGGACAATACTATTACACCACAGAGCTATTCAACAGTTCAGAGATCACACAGAAAATTAAAATAAATCAGTCGTACAGTTCTGACATAACAGAAAAACACTTAGTCTAACTTTCTTCCAATTTCCTAGCTATTACTACAAGAAAACATACTTCTAAAATAACTTACTTAAGACAACAGGCAAAGTGCTGATGAGATGGATATCAAGACAAAAATGCTTACAGCCTCTCTCTGAGCAATAGCTTTTAAAATCACTAACACATTTCTGATGGGCCCTCCCAGATTACATAATTTTGACACTTGGGTTTTCCCAGTATACACATTACATCATTTTGACACTTAGTATGGAGTTCCCAGGCCACACTGAAACTGCATTTACATTATTTTACACTTAGAACAATAAAGGACATTCCACATGTAAATTCTGGTCATTAACTTTAGCCTTAAAACAATAGGCAGGATGCTGACTCCAAATTCTAACTTCAAACGACATACAAAACATAATTTTAATTTCAAAGAACATTTGAAATGCTTGGCTTAGTTTTCCTTACAGCAGATGGCAATGTTGCCACAATCTTGAAGTTCGCATTTTTCTGTTTTTTTCTTTCATATAAGAAACAAGCCTTTATTTTACATTTATATGTATAAATGCCAGAATTATGTATCAAATTCTATTTGGCTAGGCTGGCAGCCTTCACCCTTCTCTACCAGTCTTCACACTCACACTCTTAAAAAAGGTATCAATTTTCCATAAAGTTCCATTTGTGATGTCCATTTTCATTCTTCTTCAACTAATGGGGATTGGATCCAATCTTCGGATCCAACTCTGCAGTTATACCAGCTCATGGCCTCCAACAAACTATCGAGCTCCTCAGCTACTCATAATGCACCACCCCTAACATCTCTCAGATCTTGTTTGCAGCTTGACAGGAAGACTAAAAGAGAAATGCCATAAGTGAAGTTCAACACAAAGACAGAGGTATCCTTGACATTTCTCATTCCTCCAGAAGTCAGTCATGAAAAATGGAGGGGGATGGTGGGAGGGAAGTTGTGGGAGAATGAAAATGGACAACACAGATGGAACGTTATTGCTAAGTACATAACTTTTTTTTATCTGATGATGTCAATTTGTAGTCATTCCTCAACTAACAGGAGAGAGTCCCCAGCTACCTAAATTCCTGGGTGGACTCTAAGGAAGGATATTTTTGAGTATGGTCGAGCCAAAGGCTGCTCTTCTCCTCGAGACCAAATCTAGTTATTATAGTGAGAAAAGAAAATTTCACCAAGCTGCAGCCACATATATATTGTCCACAGAAGCTTTAGAGTGGAATACAGCAGAACTGCCACAGATCTCGTTGAATGAGCCTTTAATTGTTTGGGTAAGGGTAGATTCAATTTGTTATAGATAAATAAAATGCAACTTGTCAGCCATCTACCTAAATTATCTTTGTAATTGATATGTCCAATTTATTATGTGCAAAGCAAACAAATAGCTGATCTGTATTTTTAATCTCTTTTGTTCTGTGTGGGGAGAAACATAATTGTCGATGAACATCCAATAAGTGCAAGCATACATCCCCCTTTACTTGTGAACGGATTTGGTTGATGTTGGATTCTGACACCACCTTAGGAAGTAAGCACAGGTATGTACACTTGACCCTATCCTTATGAAAAATCAAATATGGTGCCTTATAAGATAATGCTTGAATTTCTGAAAATTTTCTAACAGATGTAATTGCTATTAAAAAGATAATTTTCCAGGTCAAAACTTTAATATCACATTTAGCTGATGGTTAAAAGGCAGAATGAATTAAGACTTGCAGTACCAAATTTAAATCCCATGGTGACATGCGGTCTTTATAAGGGGTCTTAGGACAACAGTACCTCCCAAAAAGGCCTTGTACAGTTTAGAGAAAGCCAGGGAAGAATTCTGAAAACCTGCGTGAGAGCTAGAGATTGCTGCAAGCTGAACTTTAACAGTTGATGAACAAGTACCTTCATTAAATAAACTCATTAAAAATTCTAGAACAGATCGAATTGGAGCTGAGGAGTTGTCTGTCTGATTCTGCTCCACACAATAAACAAACCTTTTCCATTTACTCCTGTAGAGTTTCCTAGTAGAAGGTTTATGGGAAGATAAAAGTATAGAATGGACAGGAGAAGACAGCATTGGTTGCCTGGTTATTAAGGGAATTGGAGAAACCATGCTGTTAGTTTGAGATTTGAGATATCCGGGTACCGTGCCTGTCGAGTGAGACAGAAGGTCTGGAACTGGATCCAAAATCAAAGGTGAATATCACAGATGAGGCCAAAGGAAGGGAAATCAAATCTGGCGAGGCCAGTAAGGCGCAATGAGGATGATTTTGCTCTTCAACCAGGCTGTTTTCTTAAGGAAACTGGGAATTAGGGGAGTCAGAGGATAAGTATACAGAAGACCGGGGGGCCAATAGTGGAGTACAGCATCCCTCTGAGATCCCCCGCTAGGGGGATCAAGGTAAAGAATCTGCTGCACTTGCTGTTTAGAGGAGATGCAAAAAGTTCACAGCAAGTCTGGCCCTACCGACTGAAAATCATTTCTGTTACTATGTTGTTGAGACACCACTTGTGAGATAGTAAGATGAACCTCCTCTGTCTGCTATCACTCTGGACTTTCCCGGAATATGCATTGCCATTAGAAAGCAGTTAGAATATAGTGCCCACTGCTACACTTTGAGGCTTCTCGACACAGGGATAAGATCTTGCTCCCCCTTGTTTTTTGATGTACCACACAACTGACCTTATGGCTGTTTGGACTGCAACTGTCCCGAGAGGGAGAGAGTCTTGAAATGCCTGCAATGCCAAAACATGGCTCATCTCCAGAGAACAGTAATATGCAAGTGGACCAAGTACCATGGATGGTTTTCCCCAGGAAATGCACCCCACCCCAACCTAATCTGGGAAGTAGCCATGTTCGCTATGGCCTTGGGCTGAGGCAGGATGAAAGGATGACCTTGTAGCAGCTGTTGTGACTGCATCCACCAGGAAATGTGTCATTTGCATACCTGGGTTATTCTCATCTTCGCAGACATGAATTGAGAAAGCACTGACCATTGTGTTCCTAGTATCCATTGCAGAATTCTCATGTGGAATCATGCTAAAGGGACTAAAATTATTTCCACTGACATACATCCTAGGACTTGCAGAATCAACTGGGCTGAGAGTCTAGTACTGCAAATTATTTTGTTGACCCGCACCCTTACTGTTTGCTCTCTCACTATAGGAAGAAAAGCTACCATAGATATTGTGTTGAATTCTGCTCCTATGAAATCTAATGTCTGGATTGGTTGTAGATGAGACTTGCTGTAATTTATGGTTATTCCAACATGTGAACAGGTGTGTAACATCTGATCTTGAGCTTCTATCACTCAATGCCTGGTTAGAGCAATAACGAGCCAGTCATGTAAATATGGAAACACCCGGAATCCTTGCAGTCTCAAGTGAGCTGCTACCACTGTCATTCACTTGGTAAACACCCTGTGAGCTATGGTGAAGTCAAAGGGCAGTGATCTGAACTGATAGAGAGTTGCTCCCAGTTGGTAGAGTAAGTACATTCTGGATAAAAATGTTGTGTAAAATCTTACTATAACCATATATATCATTCACTTCACTGCTGCAGTATTTTTCACTTGAGGGATATCCCCGCCAGATGGCGCCCAACATCAGCTAGTATACAAAAGACTTTTTCACCAATGTAGGGTACATGATACATCTGGCGTAGGCTGCAGTCATACGTAGGCCATAAAATGGATGTACGCACATACCATCCTCAGAACTGAATGCCCCAGGAGGAAAGGCTAAGGAAGAAGTGGTTGGAGCAATCCAGGAAAAATAAGAGTCCAGTGGGGAAGGTGGGGGGGATGGAATACTGCAGTAGTGAAGAGAAGGGCATTCATGGTTATGGCAAGATTTTACACAACTTTTCTATGTCCTTCTATTCACTTGCTGCAGTATTCTACAGTTGAGGGAGATAGCCAAAGCTCAAGAGGAAAGGAAAGGGAGAGGGCAGGAACAGAGGAGCTTTCAATAAAGCCATGGAGGATGGCTCTAGCAAAGCCAGTTCTGGGTCTGCAGACAGTACCCACTTTGTAATGGTTGGTGAAGGTATGAATGGTAGACCGGTAGCCGTCTCAAGAATGGTGCTGTTATCCAAGCCTTTGAAGAAGGCCTTGGAAGAAGCCATGGCTCTGGAAGAGTACGCTTTTATAGGGGAAGAAGAGTCCTGCCATGGTTAGTGTAGCAGAAGGAGATGATTTTGGAGATACAGAAGGACATGCTCTGCTTAAAAGCAGGGAGACCCAGTGCCCTGGGATGGAAATTAATGAAGAGCTGGTCAGATTTCCTGAAGGGTTTAATCTTGTCCAGGTAGAACCTCAGTGGTCTGTGGACATCCAAGGAATATAGGATCCTCTCACTGCAGTTTTGTGGGGTGGGGAAGAAGATGGGAAGTTCCATGGATTGGTCAAAACAGAGTTTGTTGCTAACTTTCCGCATAAAGGATGGGTTGGTCCTCAGAGACACCCTGTCATTATTGATGACTTGAAAAGGCAAAATAGCCATAAGGGCTTGGAGTTCTAACACCTTTCTAGCTGAAGTCAAGGTGATCAGCAAGACTGTTTTCCAGGTGCAATGCTTGAGGGAAGCGGACACTGCTGGTTCAAAGGGGAGCAGAGTCAATTTTTCCAGTACAAAGCTGAGGTCCCAGGAAAGATGGACAGGTTTCCTGGGAGGCCTAATGTGGAGGACACCTTTAAGGAACTGCTTCACCTTGAACCTAGAGGTGAGAGGGGGAGATCAGGGCTAACGTGGGCTTTGACTGATGAATAAGCCAAGCCAGCATTGAGCAACTCACACAGGTAGGATAAAACCTCGAATATCGACGGTTAACAGATTCAGATCCTTAGATTGGCACCATAATGAAAATCTTTTCCATTTGCAAACATATGATTTTCTAGTCTTGGGTTTTCTGGCCTCCTGCAAAACTCTGAGCACGTCTTCGGAGAAAAGGTGTCTGAAGGGAATTAAAACCTTATGACCCAAAAGGTCAGCTGAAGATTTGATAGGCGAGGGTAAACAAGGGATCCTTTGTTCTGTGTGAGATGGTCCACTCTGTGGGGTAACTTGTGGTGATGGTCGTGTGCTAACTGGAGGAGAAGGGGAAACCAGTGCTGTCTTGGCCAAAAGAGAGTCACCAGCAAGATTTTTAGTCAGTTCTGCCTGATTTTGAGTAGGGCTTTTGGTATTAAAGGAAGGGGATGGAATGCGTAGAGAAACATCTCCTTCCAAGAGAATGAGAGGGTGTCCACGTTTCATGCCAGACGACTTGGGACTTTGGCACAAAATATTGGAAGTTGTCTGTTCAGAGGGGAGGCAAATAGATCTATTTTTGGAGTACCCCACTGGTGGACTATGTCCAGGAACAAATCCCTGTGAAGCATCCATTCATGGGACTGAGTCCAGGATCTGCTCACAGCGTCTGCCACAATATTTCTGTCGGAGGAAATGTACACCACCTGAATGGTCCTGTTGTGCTTTTCCAGGAAGTCCTATACCAGGAGGACCAACCTGCAAAGTAGATAGGATCTGGTCCCCCTTGTTTGTTCACATACCAGAGCACTGTCATGTTGTAAGTGAATAACTTCAGTAGGCCTGGACTAAAGAGGGGTATGAAGGAGGGGTATATTGATGTGTTTCCTTTTCTGGGAAAGGGACCACCTTCCTTCAACGGCATATTTTCCCATGGCTGCACCCCAGCCCATGTCTGAGGCGTCTGTATACATTTCTTGGACTGGATCCAGAGGGTGGAGAGGCAAGTCCTGGATTTAGGCATACCTGTTAGGACCACCAGTGAAATTCCTTTTTTTAAGCAAGGGAGTAGGGGAATAGGGAATTCTAGAGGATGTGAGTACTGTGTTCAGACTAATCTGAGAAACCACTGGAGCTTCCTCATGTGCAGTCCAGCCAGAGGTACCATGGGAATTGGTAGAAGCCATAAACCCTAGCACCCTGAGAAATTCCCTGGCTGTGAAGTGGTGTAAATGCAGCAGAGATAGACAGTAAGAGTGAAGGTCCTCTATTTTTTGTGGCAGTAGAAATACTCTTAGTATGTCTGCCTGAATTCGGCACCTAATGAAAATGTGGCCCTGGGTTGAAGAGAAGGTAGATTTTTTGTAGTTTATTGTGAACTCCTGGCAGAGAGATGGTGGCTATGGAGACTGTGTTGCAGGACCTGTGGGCTTGGGGCCTGCAATAGTTGGTAGTCCAGGTATGGGAATATCTGGATTCCTAGTAGCCTGCAATGGGCAATGACTGTAGCCATGTATTTGGTGAAAACCCTTGAAGGTGTAGAAAGACCAAAGGGAAAGGCAGAGAATAAGAAGTTATGTACCTACCATAATGTTCCATGTTAGTTGTCTTCTTCTCGCCTTCTTTCTTGCTGGATGGGTTTGGAGCCGATCCTCGGCTCCGACTCGTCAATCTACTAAAGCTCGAGAGCTATTTACTGGCTCGAGGCCCTCCCTATATCCCACAATGCTAGGCATCAGATCCCCAGATCTCGTTTGGCAGAGCTAACACTAAGGAAAGATTCAAGGACACCTGTCCAACCACAAGGAAAAACTATAGTACAAAGACAGTGGAGGACACAATGTACATCAGAGTTGTCCAGAGGAAGAAGGCCCCAAAAGGGGACTCTTCTCGGTCTGTCCAGGCTAGGGGGATGAAGGGTGGGACGCAAGAAAGAAGGCGAGAAGAAGACAACTAACATGGAACATTATGGTAAGTACATAACTTCTTAATGTTAAGATGTCTATCTCGCCTTCATTCTTGCTGGATGGGACAGCGTCCCTAGCACCTTAGTCCTGGGTGGCTCATCGGAACAGACTCTTGAGCACAGTGGAACCAAACTCAGCTCTATTCCTAGAGGCCACATCCAACTTATAATGTGAAATGAATGTATGAGGAGTGGCCCAAGTGGCTGCAGCACAAATAGATTCCATTGGTAGTCTTGCTTGAAAAGCTACCGACTTAGCCAATGCTCTGGTGGAATGACCTTTAGGTTTAGCAGGGAGTTGTTTATGTCTGAGTTGATAAATCAAGGTAATAATAGAGGACAACCACCTGGATAAGGTTACTTTGGAAACTGGCCGTCCTTGTTTGCCCTCAGCATAGGATAGGAAAAGTTGGTCTGATTTTCTTATTTGCTTAGTCCTGTCCAAGTAGAAACGGAATTGCCTGTGAACATCCAAGTGGTGCAAATTTTGTTCAGCTTTGTTCGAATAGTTAGGAAAAAATACGGGCAGATCAATAGACTGATTCAGGTTTGTTTCAGAGGGTATCTTGGGTAAAAACGAAGGATTAGGCCTAAGTGAAACTCTGTCCTTACGAAACACAAGATAAGGAGGACGAATACAGAGGGCTTGAAGTTCCGAAACTCTCCTAGCTGATGTGATGGCTACCAAAAAGAGAGTCTTCCAGGAGAGCAATTTTAAGGAACAGGAAGCCGCTGGTTCAAAGGGGGGGGGGGGTCAAGGAAGCCAATATCAAGTTCAAGTCCCACGAAGGCGGGGGATCTCTGACCGGGGGCCTAAGTAACAAACTTCCTTTGAGAAAGGTCTTGCAAAGTTTGTGGGACATTATGCTGGTTTATGACAGGCTAGCATGGAAATTTGCAATAGCAGCTAACTGGACCCTAATGGTGGAGGAACCAGCTTGAAAGAGCTCTGCTAAAAAATCTAAAACATGATGGATAGGGGCTGTAAAAGGGTCAATATTCCTAGCCTCTGCCCAGAAGGAGAAACATTTCCACTTACTAGCATAAGTCTTCCTGGTGGCAGATTTGTGCGAAGAAAGGATGATTTCACGCATCGGCTGAGAAATTAGCGGAAGCCTGGCTAAAGTTGGAAGTGGAGCAACAAAGCTGTAAGGTTGAGAGACTGAAGGGACTGGTGCAGCCCGCCCGACTGATGGACCAAGAGGTCTGCCACTGGGTCCAGATTCCCCGGCTGCTCCAGCAGGTGGCGATGCAGGAACGGGAACCAAATTTGTCGAGGCCAATAAGGGGCAATGAGGATCATCCTGGATCCCAAAGCGGTTGCCTTCTGAATTAGCTTGGGAATTGGGGGAAAAGGTGGAAATGCGTACAGAAGACCCCGGGGCCAATCGTGAACTAGAGCGTCTCTGGGGGAGTGGCCAGGAAGGGAGAAGAGAGTGAAGAAGTCATCGCACTTGCTGTTGAGACGGGTTGCAAAAAGGTCGCAGCAAGGTTGACCCCATCTGCGGAAGATTTTGTCCGCTACTGATTGATTGAGAGACCACTCATGAGGCATGAGAATAGCTCTGCTTAGCCTGTCCGCTATGACATTGGACCTCCCGGGGATGGGCATTCCTATCAGAAACCGTTGAGAGGAGATCGCCCACTGCCAGAGTCCGAGTGCTTCTCGACATAAGGGATAGGACTTGGTTCTGCCCTGCTTGTTGATGTACCACACTACAGACATATTGTCTGTCTGAACTGCAATAGTCCCAGTGGGTAGAGAGTCCTGAAGAGCTTGCAACGCCAAAAGCACCGCTCTCATCTCCAAGACATTTATGTGCAGATGGTACTGTAGAGGTTGCCAGGTGCCTTGGACAGCCCTGCAAATGCCCCCCCTCCCACCCGATCAGGGAGGCATCCGTGGTCACTGTGGCAACAGGAGGAGGAAGAACACACGGTCTGCCCTGGAGTATCAGAGGGGAGACTATCCACCAAGCTAGGTGGTCTTTGCATGATTGAGTGATTATTATCTTGTGAGACATTGGAAGCTGTTGAAAGGACCATTGAGTAAACAGCATCCACTGAAGAAGCCGCATGTGAAAGCGAGCCAGGGGAACTAGTATGATTGCTGCTGCCATGATGCCCAAAGCCTTTAGTACAACTCTGGCCTGAATCCTGTTGCACTGAAGTAAGACTTGCACATGTCGGCGGATTTCTGAAACTCTGTCGAGAGGAAGCCTTGCAGACAGATCTTTTGAATTTAAGATTGCGCCTATAAAGATAATAGACTGAGAAGGCGACAATGCAGACTTTTCGAAATTTATTGATACACCTAGCTCGGAGCAAGTTTGGATGGTATAATCTCTGGCTCGCAGTAGCGGATGCCTGGTGGGAGCAGTGAGGAGCCAGTCGTCGAGATATGGAAACACCTGGAATCATCGCCGTCTCAGGTGAGCCAGAACCACTGCCATGCATTTGGTGAACACCCTGGGGGCTGTGGTGAGACCAAAGGGCAGGGCCCTGAATTGATAGTGACTGGCTCCCAGCTGGAAGCGGAGAAACCTTCTGGAGCGCCTGTTCATTTTTATATGGTAGTACGCATCCTGAAGATCTATGGAGCACATCCAATTGTCCTGACCCAAAAAGGTTAGAATGGACTCTAGCTTGGCTATCCGGAACTTTGTTCTTTGAACAGACTTGTTTAGCCTGCTGAGATCCAAAATGGGTCTCCAGTCCCCTGTCTTTTTTGGCACCAAAACGAACTTGGAGTAGATTCTGGAACCTTGCTGGTCTGCTGGGACTGGCTGGATGGCCCGTTTGTCTAGCAGTTTTGAAATTTCTAGCACTGCCTGTTCCCTTAGACCGGGTGGAACATCTGGAAGGGACTTGGCTGTTTGTACCGGGGTGTGGACAAAGGAAATCTTGTAACCCACGGATATGATAGACCGTACCCATTTGTCTTGTGTGAGGAGTTGCCAGGCTTCTGGGTACAGTGACAATATTCCCCCGACTGCTTCCGAAGGCGGACAGTCGGGCAGCCCCTCAAGGGTGCTGAAAGGGTTTGTCAGAGAACGATTCTCTGCTACCCTGATTCTGCGGGCCCCCTCTGCCACTCAGGCGCGTCTATTATTGTTCCCTCCCCTGCCCCTGGAGGGAAACTCGCCATGTGTGTCAGGTACAACTCCCTGGGGTTTCCGAAACCACATTTTTCCACTCTTCTGACCCTTGGGGTATGGTGTAAAGGGGGTGGAAAAACGGACTCCCACGGCAGAGAGAGTCTTGCCTTCCTGCTCACACCTGGTAAGGGTATCTTTCACCTGTGGTCCAAACAGAGCCGAACCATCAAAGGTGGTATTGGTGAAGGACACCTTAAAGGGGTCAGCAAAGATGCATAACCACATCCAGGCATGTCTTCTCAAAGCCACGCCTGTACCTGCGGCCCTACTCGCCCCATCAGCTGCATAAGAAATGAGCCGCATGGAGAAGTTGACGATAGAATTAAGGGTTGCCAGCTGGGAGTTTATCTTGTCTTGAGCCCCCGCAGCTGATGGATCCTGAAGGGTATCACCCAGTTCCTTAAGAAGATCCCTTTGGAGATGGGTGAAATGGCATAGATAATTCATCGACCGCATAGAGAAGGTCGCTGAGGAAAACACCCGCTTCCTGTACCTGTCCATTGCCCTAAATTCTTTATTAGGTGGATGGACAGGCACCGAAGGGTCAGCCAACTCCTCCTCTGTGGCTGCTGTAACCACCATGGCATCAACAGGGACACCTTTTGTCAAAAATTGCTTGTTAGGTGGGGCAGTAATAAATTTAGTGGGCCTACGGGGAGTTGGCCCCACTGTGTCCGGGGCTGACCACGCCTTTCGAGCCACCATTTCCATTAGTGGGTCGAAAGGTCGAGACACCCAGGAGGTGGAAGGGGGAGAACCAAACGCGTCCAGGTAGACCGACCCGTCCTCTGAAGGGTTAAGGGCAGTCCAGTTCCCCCTCTGCTTAAGGATTTCTAGGATGTCTGAAAAGGAGACATCCTCAGAGGGGGATCTTGGGGACCCTTCCGAATCCTCCAAGTCGGTATCAGACGTGACCGACTTGGGGGAGTCGACATGCTTCCTCTCACATTTTCTCTTCCGGGGGGGCTCCTCCGAAGAGGAAGATACGCCCAATGGGGTGAACTGGAGCGTTTGCTCTCCACGCTTGGGGTCAGGAGGGTGGACAGAGACCGATGCAGGCACCATGGGGGGAGGAGCCGAAGGGGCTGATCGAGGGGCCGACTCAGGAGTCAACATACTCCTCATGACCTCGAAGACGCCCCTGTCAGGCAGAGCAGAAGATCCCCGCTCCGAGGAGACGAGAACTCCTGTCGGCACCGAGAAGGACGGCTCTGAGGCCGATGTCGGGGCCGAGCTCACCTGCACCAATGCTCCGAGAGGGAGAACGGGGTCGGACAAGGGCCCGATGCCACTCGCCCCCTCAGAGCAGACGAGGGAGTCTCGGTGCCCAGATCCTTCCAAGGACGGAACCAAGGAAGAGATCGGAGCCGACGAAGGAGCCGAAAGGTGTGGTATCGGTTCCGACGTTACCAAGATTTGCGCCCCAACCGGCTCCAAACACAAGGAGGGAGTCTGAGGAGGAACTGCTGTAGATACCGGGACAGCCACAGTCTGTTGAGATGGGCTAGTTAAAATTTTGGCCAGGGTCTGCGACTTAAGGAGTCTGCTAACCACCCTCTCTAGGTCATGATCAGATAGCCTGGAAGACCGAGATGAGTGGGACCTATGGCTTTTCTCAGATTGGAGTAATGGTGACCTCGGAACAGAGCGAACCGATTCTAGGGAAGGGGACCTAGAACATTTTTGGCTCGAAGACGGTTCCGACAGTAAAGTCGGAGCCGACTGAGGTCTAGAGGTGTTGGCTCCAGCCGGAGCCGACGAGGAGGCAGGTGCTTCACCAGGCGACGGCTCCGAACTGGGAGCCAACGGCTTGGCGGGCTTAGAGGATTTACCTAACGAAGGTTTGGTCTGGGATCCTTCTGGCTTAAGTAAACCTCTCAGGATGAGCTTGTTCCTACGCACCTGCAGGACTCTCGGGCTGAAGCATGACAGACCGAGCAGGAGTCCTGCAGGTGTAGGGGGCCCAAGCAATAAATGCAAGAAGTGTGACCGTCTGTCAGAGACATCTTCTGACAGCACGAGTCACACTTCTTAAAACCTGAAACTTTGGTATCCTTAGACATGATGGATACCAAAGAAAAAAGTCACTAGGACTTAAACACACAGAACAACACACACACACACACACACACACACACGCACTAGTTAAGCTACAATATTAAACAATTACACAGTTAACTATATATAAATATATACATACAAGTCTACAACTGTACTAAATTAAAGAACTAACACTACCCTATAACACAAGGAAAGGGAGGGGAGATTAGCTACTGAGAAAAAAAGGAGGGGAAGGGAAGAAACTCTCTAACTAAAACGAGTTTCTAAGAGGGGATATTAGGGAGTAAACAGAGAGTTCACTAACTGGGAAGTTATAAATATAAGAAAAGATTATAAAGAAAAACTAAAGTTAACTTTAAATATATCAATATATGAAAAAAGATTAATACGGCCTGGAGCCAAGTAAATCGCAGCCTCGTAGCTGAAGCGGCAAATGAGATCTGGGGATCTGATGCCTAGCATTGTGGGATATAGGGAGGGCCTCGAGCCAGTAAATAGCTCTCGAGCTTTAGTAGATTGCCGAGTCGGAGCCGAACCCATCCAGCAAGAATGAAGGCGAGATAGACAACTTAACATCTGAAATTGCCAAGAACCCCCAGAAAAGTGCAGATATTTCCTGTAATTTGGGAGAATTTGGGATGTGAAGGTAGGCATCTTTGATGTCCAGAGATGCCATGAAACACTCAGGAAGGAGCAGAGGAAGAAGGGTATGGAGGGTAAGCATTCTGAAAGAAGAGACCTTTAAGAATAATGTTGAGGCATGACAAATCCAAAATTGGCCTCCAGGTGCCATCCTTTCTTGGAACCAGGAATATCCTTGGAATAGAATCCTTTTCCCTTTGAGCTGGTAGGGATTTTTTGAATGAGGCCCTGTAAGTACAGGTCTGAAAGGAGGTTGGGAAGAGATGGAGCTGATCCATGAAGGGTTGTTGGGGACTACCCCGGAAGGTGGGGATGGAGTTCTGGACTACGAAATATTTGTTTCTTATGATGGAAAGGTCCCAGTTGTCTTGGGTAATGCCTTCCCACACCCCAACAGCTCTGGAGAGGAGGAGGTAGATGGAAGGATGAACAGAGCCAGGGTAGTCATAGGCTCCATGCTCTGTCTGGAAAGGGCTGCTTTTGTTGAGAGGGGGTTTTGAGGAAGCCTGGTCCTCTGAGGTCCTTTTCCTCCCCTTAAAGATTTACTGGTCTGCTGCTGGGATTGGCTATGGACAAAAATAGGTTTTGAAGGACAGTTTCTATGGAATCTTGGCACAGGTGAAACTAGGAGGTGTTTTAACTCCTTAAGTTCCTTGGACTTTTCTTGTAGAGACTTGAAAAGATTTGCAGCAGCTGGGCCAAACAGAGAAGTTATCTGGAGGGGCATCCATGAGTCTGGCTTTGATATCATCCTGAAATGGCTGAAGTTTGAGCCAGGAAAATCTTCTGAGCACAGACCCTGTGGCAGCTGCCCTTGCACAGGTTTCAACAGCATCACAGCTACATTTTATGGACTGTTTAGCCACTTTGGAATCAGCTCCCAACCGGGACAGGGCTAAGGTTTTCCCCTCCGACTCTGGGAGGTCTGAGATGGCAGCAGTAGCCCAAGACAATAATTCTAGAGAATATTTGGTCATGGTTGTCTGGTAGTTTATAGCCCTGATAGCTAGGGTTGCTGAAGTGTAGGTCTTTTACCTAGTCTTTCCAAGGTTCTACTTTTCTTGTCAGAAGGTAGCAGGGAAGTAGAAGGGAACATCCTGGATGGCTTGTCAGTATTAATCGATATGACTGTTGGGTCTCCTGCAGGGCATCTGAAAAGGGAAATCTGGTCCTCAGAAACTTTATAAAAATGGTTGGGCTTCTTAGAAGCTGGGGCCGGAGAATCTGGATTCTGAAAGGAATTGTGGAATGCATCCAAAAAAGCTGGGTGGACATGTGGAACCGAAGAACTTGGCAAATTCATTTGTAGTAATTGGTAGTACCTTTTTTGTACTTCTGAAATTTAAGCAGTATCCCACTTAAAGTGCTCCCCATCTTCAAGATGGCTTCCCCAAAGGAAATTTCTTCCACTGAAGATTCAGCGACTACAGACTCCTCTTCAGGAGATATATATTCAGAAGGGGAGGGTATTTGGATAGAGAAGTCTAAGGATTCCTCTTCATCAGAAGAGGCATCTTCTAATGATTCATACTCCCTAACCCTTTTCTGTGAGGACTGAAGGCTTGGAGATGGGGATACTGCAAAGGTTTGTTTAAGGGTCATGAAGGTCTGCCATTCAGAAGGGGCCTCTGTAGTAGTGGATAAATGTTACTTCTTCACTGCAGACACGATTTTTCAAAGGGTTGGAGGGCCAGTCCATGACCTAGTATCAGATGGCTCAGACTCTGGGACTTCAGGTGCAGAGCTGGAAGCAAACCCCCTAGGATCCTCCAAGCATTCAAGCATTCGTTCCCCCTCGACATCTAAACTGGATGTCTGCTTAACCTTTAGCAATGTGCTCAAGGCTGAAGGCAAGGCGACCTCAGAAGTGGGTTCAGCCTGTATCTCAAACCAGAGTTCCCACGTCTCCGGGTCGATGAGAGCCTTGGGAGGGACGTCATATGGCAGACATGCAGCTGAAGGCGTAGGCCTAGCTTTTTTGGCCTCATACCTCAAAGGCTGGGTATCGGATCCTGGGGAACCCTCCATGCATTTAGTCCAGAATTTTAAATGCTGATTCACCAAGTACAAAGCTAAGGAATTAAGCCTGCTTCTAAGAGTCTTTCGAACAAAGGACTGGACTGGCAGATATTACAAGACCTATGGTCATGATCGGTGCCTAAGCAGAAGAGACATTGGGTATGGCTGTCCTTACGTGGAATTTGTCTTCCACACTGGCACTTTCCCTTCCTGGCTGATGCAACAAAAAGGAACAAAGAGGAAATTTCCCAAAGAGGCACTTATCTGAGAAAACTACAACAAAGTCACTGAAAACAGCAAGACTGACATTCGGTAGCTGGCTTTCTGACTGGCAGCAGAAAAGTTCTGAGGATGGTACATGCATGCATCCATTTTATGGCCTACGTACGACTGCAATCTATGCCAGATGCACCATGTACCTCACAGTGGTGAAAACATTTTCTGTATACTGGCTGACGCCAGGCACCATCTGGCCGGGATATCCCTCAAGTGAGAATACTGCAACAAGTGAACAGAAGGACATTGCCTGTTCATCTTTATGTGATAGCATACATCCTGAAGGACAGGATGGAATGAACCATGACCATCTGGAACTGTGTGTGTCAAACCAACTTGTTCAATGCACTGAGATCCAAAACTGGTTTCCAGTCCCCTGTTTTCTTTGGCACTAAAAATAATCTTGGGTAAGTTCCGAATTCTATTTGGTCTGGTGGGACCTCCAGATGACACTTTTTGTTTTAACAGCTTTTGGATTTCTAGTGCTGCTACATTCCTCTGATAGGGTGGAACATCGGGACATTTTCTTGACAATGGAGGAGGCAGGGAAAAAGGAATTAGACAACCTCTGGAAATAATTCTCTGTACCCAACTGTCTTTTGTTATACCTAGCAAGGCTCTCTGATGCAGAGATAAGTGACCCCAACTGCCTACAGAGGTAGGAAATCCGGCCTCCATTCAAGAGCGCTCAAAGGGTCTGTTAGAAAAGGACTCTCTAGAAGTCAAGTTTTATAGGCCTCCTCTGCCATGGGGACATTGTCTTCCATTCCCGCTCCCCCCTCTGCCTCTAGGAGAAATACTTCAACGTGCCCTGCAAAGGACCAGGACTTTTTCTGAACCACATTTTTTGAACTTCCTGTTGAGTCCTTGAAGAGGTCCTTTGAGGGGTCGAAAAATGCACACCCACTGCAGAGAGGGTCTTTCTGTCTTTCTCACACCTGGAGTGTGTGTCCTTTACTGTGGGGCCAAACAAAGAAGTGCCTTCAAAGTGAACATTGACAAATGATGACTTGAAAGGCTCCTCAGAATCACACATGCACATCCAGGCATGCCTCCTGTTGGAAATGCCTGAACCAGCAGCCCCTGAAGTGCCATCTGCAGTTTGTGAGGTAAGCCTCATGGATGAATTAGATAAAGTTTGTAGAGTAGCCAACTGAGAGACTACTGAAGACTGAGCCTCAGCTGTTTTGGTTCGAGAAAGAGATTTCGGTAGTTCTTTAATTAAATCTCTCTGAAGCCTCGTAAAATAAGCCAAGTAGTTTAGTGATCTGAGTACAAAAGTCGCTGAAGCATAAACATGCTTCCCAAATCAGTCTTTCTCCCTAGACTCTCTATTAGGAGGATGGACTGTGGAACTCTGTTCTGAGAGTTCCTTTTTTGTAGCTGCCACCACAGCAATGGCATCTATTGGCACTCTTTTTCCCCAAAATTCCCTGCCTACTGGTGGAATCAGAGTCCGGTCTAGTCTCATGGGGATTGGCTCAAAAGTATCAGGTTCCTTCTTCACCCGCCTAGAAACCAAATCAATGAGTTCGTCGGAGGACAGAGTAACCACTGAGGTAGACAGGCCAGTTTCAAAGGTTTCCAGAAATAGTGATTCCTCTGGAGTAGGGTCTTGGGAAGACCAGCCACCCTTCTGCTTAAGGATCTCAAGAATGTCTCCTAATGAGACGCCATGAGATGGTGATGTTTGGGACCCCTCTAAATCAAAAACAGTATCCTCAGTGATGGACTCTTGAGGAAAGTCCAAGTGCCTCCTTTTGCACTTCCTCTTCCCAGGGACTTCCTCGGTGGGGTGGTCCAGTAAAGTATCAGAAGAGATTAAGATACCATGCTGGGTAGTCTGGATGCTTTGAGCTGACTGTCCCTGTGGAGTACAATGTTGAGGATCACGGTGCATGGTGCTCTGAGAAGTAGAGGGTTGATCAGAGGGGGAAGAATCCATCTGACCTGCCGGAGCAAAGAACGCTCTCTTCACTACCTCAAAGGCAGATCACTCCACGGAAAAGCAAGACAACAGAGCCATGAAACCGAGTTTCGAGCTCATCGCCTCCCTCTGCCCAAAGAAAAATCCACTCAAGGCAGTAGATGTAGCAGAGCTATCCATTGCTGAAGTTCTGGAAAACCTCAGGGTCAACTCCATCCTTCCGGATCCAACATGCATGCTTTGGTTCCAAGAGTCATACAGCTCCGAACCAGTGCACTCAGAGCAGTATTCGAATCTAACAAGAGCGCAGTCTTCAGATCCGTACCACATGGGCCCAGAATGCACAGATCCGAGGACTCTAAAAATACAGGTTGGATTAAAGAAGGAGTAGCAATGTGTGGATTAGCTGATGATTGGACTTCCTGACTCGAAGGGGCAGGAACTGTGAGAACTCCTCTCTGAAATTGCTCTATGAAGAATTTCGTTATCTTCCTCTCCACATCTGCTTCCGTGAGACTCCTGGAGGAATGAGAAGATACCAAGGATGGTGATATGGAGCACCTCTCTAAAAAGGGAGAGGGTACTCTGGATGGGACTGGATCCAGACGTAGAAAGAATGTTGTCCTAGGTAAAGGTTTTGGATCCAGGGGTGTAGCATGCAACACAGGCTTAACCAGATCCGTTGAGGGTCAGATTGTAAGCAATTTCAGATCCAGCTTCTCTTTCTTCTTCCTAGGCTCTGATGAAGAAGAGGTTGGAGACTCAAAAGACTTAGACTTCTTGGTAGGGTCTCTAGATTTATATTTATGGATTGAACCCCAGCAAAGGCCTCAGAAAATGAAGATGGCTGTAATCCTTTTAAAATCAATTTATTCTTCCTGTCGACTAGAGCTTGGGGGTTGAACCCATGACAGAAACTATAATCCTGATTTAAGTGGTCTGGACCCAAGCAATATATGCAGAGACTGTGGGCATCTGAAGAAAATAAGTTATGTACCTACCATAACGTTCCATGTTTGTTGTCCATCATCTCGCCTTCCTTCTTGCTGGTTGGGTTCGGAGCAGATCCTTGGCTCCGACTCGGCCGAGAGCTTTTACTGGCTCAAGGCTACCCTTTATCCCAACATGCCTAGCGGCAGCTACCCAGATCTCATTTTTAATAGCCCACACTAGACATCTGTAGTAAGAAAAAAATATTTTTTTACTAAGCTCTTACACTAAGGTAGGAAGGAAAGAAGGACAATGTATGGTTAACCAACCTGGTATTTCAGCAGGAAACTCAGCCAGTGTAACCAATAAAGAACTCCTCTCGAACCTCCAGGAAGGGGGAAGGAGGGAGGATGCAAGAAGGAAGGCGAGATGAAGGACAACAAACATGGAACGTTATGAAAGGTACATAACTTCTTTATGTTACGTTGTCCTATCTCACCTTTGTTCTTGCTGGTTGGGAGGGTGACTCCAGTGCCTAGTTCTTGGATGGCTCATTGGAACAAACTCTTCAGGACTGTGGAACCAAAGGATGCCCTATTCCAGGAGACCACATCCACTTTGTAATGAGAAGTAAAGGTATGAGGATTTGCCCATATCGCTGCTGCACAGATTGAGTATAACGGCAATTTAGTTTGGAAGGCAACAGGGGTGGCTAAGGCCCTGGTTGAATGTCCTCTGGGTCTTCCTGGAAGTGTCTTTTTACACAAACCATATGAATAAGTGATTGTGTATGACAGCCATTTTGATAAAGTCACTTTAGAAACTGGATAACCTTGCTTATTGTCAGCAAAGGATATGAACAATTGGTCTGATTTTCTGAGGTCTTTGGTTCTGTGTAAATAAAAACATAATTGTCTATGAACATCCAATTGGTGTAATCTATACTCTGCCTTATTGCCATAATTTGAGAAGAATACAGGAAGCTCAATGGACTGATTTAGGTTATACTCTGAACAACCTTTAGCAAGAAGGAAGGACTGGTCCTTAGAGAGACTCTATCTTTGTGAAAAATGAGATACGGTGGGCGAATAGACAAAGCATGTAATTCAGAAACCCATCTAGCTGAGATTATAGCAACCAAGAGGAGGGTTTTCCAAGACAGAAACTTCAAGGGACAAGATGCTGCTGGTTCAAAAAGGGGCAAAACCATTGAAGCTAAAACCAAGTTTAGGTCCCCTCGGGGTGGGGGTTCTCTTACCGGGGGCCAAGTGCTGTACCTCTTACGAATGCTCTGCACAACTTATGGAACATAATGTTAGAACCCAAGTCTCCTAAGTGAAAATTGGAGATGGCAGCCAGTTGGACCCTAATAGAAGCTGCAGCTGCCCCTTTTTAATCAGGTTTCGGCTAGAAAGTCAAGAATCTTGTGAACAGGAGCCATCTTTTGGCCCAGAAAGAGAACCTCTTCCATCTGTTAGTGTAAATCCTCCTAGTAGTGGGCTTGTGGGAGGACACTAGGATGCGTTGTACAACAGGGGAAATGTTTGGGAGCCTGGTTAAGACTGGAAGTGGAGTAACCAAGCAGTCAGCTTGAGAGTTTGAAGGGATGGATGAAGCCCACCTGACTGATGCGTCAGGAGGTCCTGTATCCAAGGCTCCAGTTGAAGGTGATGGCGAAGAAACAGAAACCATATCTGATGAGGCCAGTAAGCAGCAATGAGGATGAGTTTACAACCCAATGATTTTGCTTTCTGAAGTACCTTTGGAATGAGAGGGAAGGTTGTATAAGCATACAGTAGTCCCAGAAGTCAATCGTGAACAAGTGCAACCCTGGGTGACTGTCCCGGAGGAGGAACTAGGGCGAAGTAGCTGCTGCATTTGTTGTTTAAGGGAGTGGCAAAAAGATCGCAGCATGGCTGTCCTCATTTGCAGAAAATCAAGTCCACAATTTCTTGCTTCACGGACCACTCGTAAGGCATGAGGATAGCCCTGCTGAGCATGTCCGCTATCAGGTTGGATTTTCCAGAAATGTGCACTGCAATCAGAAAACGTTGGGAAGACATCACTCATTGCCATACTCAAAGTGTCTCCCGACAGAAAGAGTAAGGCCTGGTTCCGCCCTGCTTGTTGATGTACCATACCACTGACATATTGTCTGTCTGGATTGCAATGGTCCCTGTAGGTAAAGAGTCTTGAAGTGCTTGCAACACCAGAAGCACCCCTCTCATCTCTAGAACATTGATATGCAAATGGTACTCGTGAGGCTGCCACGTTTCTTGGACAGTCCCTCCCAGATAATGCCCACCCACCCTATCTGTGAAGCATCAGTGATCACTGTGGCTACCGGATGCAGGTATAGAAAGGGTCTGCTCAGTCACCTGGGGGGAGACCGGCCACCACGGCAGGTCTTTTTTGCAAGATTCCGTGATCAAGATCATGTGTGACATTGGCAATTCCTGGAAAGATCACTGAGCGAAAAGAAGCCATTGTAGAATCTGCATGTGGAAGCATGCTAAAGGAACTAGCGTAATAGCTGCAGCCATTGAGAACAGTACTTGTAAGACTAGTCTTGCCTGAACTCTCGTCTTCTTTATGAAAAAGGAAACTTGTTGATGAATGGTTGACACCCTGTCTAGAGGCAGTTCTGCTATCATGCGTCTTGTATCTAAGTCTGCCCCTATAAAGGTAATAGACTGACAAGGCAACTAGGCAGATTTTTCGTAGTTTACGGTGATGCCTAACTGGGAACAAGTTTGGATTGTGTAGTCCCGTGCCTTGATTAGTTGATGCTTGGTGGTAGCAGTGAGGAGCCAGTCATCTAGATATGGAAACACCTGGAATCTTAGACACCTCAGGTGAGCCATAACCACTGCCATACACTTGGTAAACATCTTGGGGGCTGTGGTGAGACTAAAGGGCAGGGCCTTGAACTGATAATGACTGGCTCCCAGCCGGAAGCGTAGGAATCTCCTAGATTGCCTGTCCATTTTTATATGGTAGTACACGTCCTGGAGATCTATGGAGCACATCCAATTGTCCTAACCCAAGAAGGGAAGAATGGACTGCAGTGTCACCATCTGGAACTTTGTCTTTTTTACCGACTGGTTTAACTTGCTGAGATACAAGATTGGTCTCCAATCCCCAGTCTTTTTTGGAACTAAAAAGAACCTAGCGTAGGTTCCGGATCCGATTTCATCTGCAAGGACTTCCTGGATGGCTCTTTTTTCTAGCAATCTTTGAACTTCTAGGATTGCATGATCCCGAAGACTTTGTGGAACATCTGGGATAGAACGTTTGTCTTGTGAGGGGGACTGAGAAAAGGGAATTTTGTAACCCCTGGATATTATCAACAGTAACCATGTTTCTCTCGTGACAGATTGCCAGGCTGTTGGGTACAGTGATAGTCTGCCCCCAACTGCCTCCAGAGGTGGACAGCCGGGCCTCCCTTCAGGAGTGCTGGAAGGGCCTAGCAGAGAAAGTATCTCTGTCGCCCTCCAGTTAAGGACCCACTCTGTTGCGAGGGCAGCATCTTCCATTGTTGTTTCCATCTCTGCCCCTGGGGGAAAGTCACCACATGCGTCAGGCGAAGATCCCTGGGATTTTCGGAACGACATTTTCCCACTCTTCTGACCCTTAGCATAGGGTCTAGATGGAGTGGAAAAACAGACTCCTATGGCAGAGAAAGTCTTGCCATCCTGTTCTCACCTGGTGAGAGTCTCTTTTACCTGAGGCCCAAACAAGGACGAGCCATCAAAGGGGGTGTTGGTAAATGAAGACTTAAAGGGTTCTGCAAATTGACAAAGGCACATTCAGGAGTGTCTGCGTAAAGCTACTCCAGTACCTGCTGCCCTACTTGCTCCATCTGCTGCATAAGAAATGAGCCTCATGGAGGAGTTTACCACGAAGGTCAAGGTCGCAAGCTGGGATGCTGCCCTGTTCGCAATTCTCTCAGCTGTAGGATCTTGCAGGGTTATCTACTACCTCCTTCAGGAGATCCCTCTGAAGTCGTGTGAAATGTGACAAGTAATTCAGTGATCTGAGATTAAAAGTCGCTGAAGAAAACATACCCTGCCCATATCTGTCCATCGCATGAGACTTTTTGTTTGACAGATGAAGTTTCCGCAAATTCCTTCTTGGTGGCTGCTGCCACCACCATGGCATCAACAGAGACTCCCTTGGACAGGAAAGACTTATCTTCTGGAGCTGTAATAAATTTGTTAGGTCTCCTCGGAACAGGTTCCATGGTCTCTGGAGCACTTCACGCCTTTCGACTCACTACAAACAAAAGTGGGTCGAAAGGCGGAGAGACACCCAAGAGGTGGAGGGTCGGGAACCAAATCCGTTCAGGTATACGAACTTGTCCTGAGAAAGGGGCTAGGGACTTCCAGACACCCCTCTAAGGATTTCCAAGATGTCTGAAAAGGAGACATCCTCAGAGGGGGCCCGTGGGGACCCTTCCGACTCATCCAAGTCCGTATACAAAGTGATAGACTCAGAGGAGTCTAGATACTTCCTCTTACACTTCTTCTTCAGAGGGACCTCCTCCGAATGTTCGGGGTAGGTTTAGAAAGAAGTGGGGTCACCCAATGGGGCATCCTGGGGCACAGGTTCCCTATGCTTGGAAGGAGGAGGGACAAAGGCAGGCACAGAGGGAGAAGGAGCCAATGGAGCAGAGGATGGAGCAGTCTCAGGAGTCAGCATGCTCATCACCTCAAAGACGCCACAGTCCCAAGTCGGAGCCCCCTGGCTCCGAAGAGCCTGGAGATCACCTTCGAACCAGGAGCGAAGGCTTCGAGGCTGATGTAGGAGCCGAGCTCACCTGCACCGAAGCTCCGAAAGCGAGAGCAGGGTCGGACAAGTGTCAGATGCCACTTCCTCCCTTAGAGCCAGCAAGAGAGCTTCAGCACACAGACCCCTCAACAGACTGAGACAGCGAGGAGATCGGAGTGGTCATCAGAACCGATAAGGGAGAAGAAACCAGAGCAGACGGTTCCACCACCATGACCTCCATGCACTCCGGCTCAGAGACCAAGAGAGTAGGAGGAGGAATCGATGGAGAAGCTGGGAGGGCCGAAGGAACCAAATCCTTATGGGCTGGGCTCGAGAGTAATTTAGCAAGTGCCTGTGACTAGAAGAGCCTGTCAACCACTCTCTCCACGTCCTGATCCAAAAGTCTGGAGAACTGAGAGGAGTGTGAAGAGGACTGGTGACTGTCCGCTACAGGTTGCAGCAGAGGAGATTGTTGAGCGGAGCGTACCAGCTCCAAAGAGAAAGACCTTGATCTCTTATGGATCCGGATGGCTCCAAGGACACAGATGGAGCCGCCGGAGACTTAGCTTTGTCACAACCGATGCTGGCGGCCTGTTCCGAGCTCGGAACTGATGGCTTGGAGTGTTTCTCGGACACTCTGGCTGGCTGAGGACCCTGAGACGAGGCATCTTGAGAGTTCTTCAGGAGGCCACGTAAAATAAGCTTATTTTTTCTTTCCTGCAAGACTCTGGAATTGAAAACATGACAGATCGCGCAAGAGTCCTGCAGGTGAACAGCCGCTAAACAATAAACGCAACTCGTGTACCCGTCCGTAAGGGACATTTTCTGGCAATACAATTCGCATTTTTTAAACCCAGAGGGTTTAGACTCATTAGACATAATGAGCACTAGTCAGGAAAAAGTTTCCACAGAGAAAAACAGAAAACTATCACTCACAGCCTACAACAAGTAGAACCAAACAGGCTGATAACAACAAAAAAAAAAAAAAAACTTAATTTTGTTTTTTTTTTAAAGGAAGAAGGAAGGGGGAGAGTCTCTAACTTAAATGGCAACTCCCCCAATGGGAGAGCCTCTAACATAAAAGGCAATCCCAGAAATGGAATGAGGAAAGGGAAGAACCCTCTAACTTAAACGGGTTCTAAGGGGAAAGCAGGCCTGAAAGAAAAAACGACGGCCAAAAACACCACAAAGAGCAGAGAAAGGGGTTGTTAAACTAACGAGGAAAGATACACACACTAACAAGTCAATATAACCAGTAAATTTATGAAAAATTAGCAATAACTAGAAAAAACAAAGTACTTAGCCTGAGCAATCTTGACGCTGCAAGTCGCAAACGAGATCTGGGTAAGCTGCCGCTAGTCATGTTGGTATAAGGGGTAGCCTCGAGCCAGTAAAAGCTCTCCAGCTACTGTATATCGGCCAAGTGGGAGAGCAGGGGATCGGCTCCGAACCCAACCAGCAAGAACGAAGGCAAGATGGGACAACATAACATAACTTATGCCCACACTTTTAACATTTCTTAAATCCTGCCAGACCTTTTTCAGGTATTTTCTAAAGAAAAAGTTGTAACAAAAAAGAGAAACACTTTTTTTTTTACAAAGCAGATAGAAACAGCAAGGGTAAAATACCAAATATGCTATTAAAAAAACTACAAAAAAATTATAGAGAGAGACAAAAATACCAACTATGGCAATTAAAGAATAATACACAAAGTGTAAAAGGGTGATGCCACGGTGGTACGGCGGTAGCGTTGTTACCTCACAGCAAGAGGTTCTCCCGTTCGATTCTCGGCGTGGCTTGGGAGTGCCTGTGTGGAGTCTGCATGTCCTCCCCGCAGTTGGGTAGCGTTTGAAAGACATGCGTGCGTAAATGGGCGTGCCTTCGTTGAAGGTTGGGCGTCGAGCTGGCATTTCGTAAAAATCTACTGCCAATTATTAGTGGTCCGGAGTTCCGCTGTGGCGACCCCTTACAGGGAAAAAGCCGAAAGACAAGCAGCAGCAACAACAACTAACAACAACACAAAGTGTAAAAGGGTAAAGGGAAGGAAAGTTAGTCCTACCAATGATGGTAGGAAAGTTTACCCTTGAAGTGTAAGGAATGGGGCAGTAAAAACGATGAAAAATTATAGTTAAAGATTAAAGTTTAAGAAAATAGTCGTTTATAAGAAGTTTTTAGAAAAGTATAAAAAAACTGACATCTCCCACTGCAGATTCAAGAGCTGAAGGTGACCATGCCTAAAAGCTAAAGTGGCAAACAAGATCTGAGAGATGTTAGGGATGGTGCATTTATGAGTAGGGAAGGAGCTCGAGAGTTTGTTGGAGGCCACGAAACAGTATAACAACCAAATCAGATCTGATCCTCATTAGTTGAGGAATGAATGAAAATTTACATCAGATCAAGTGTTTTCTAATCCTAAAGCAGACCCAGCCATGATTTCTCATCCTAAATATGTTTCTGCTGAGAAGTTTACTGTTGCTAACCCTATTCCACCGGACATCTGTGTTGTCCATTTTCATTCTTTCTCAACATATGGGTTTGGAATTAACTCGGACACCTTCTATAGATTCTAGACTCCGACTCTTAAGCTCCTCACTTACCCATAATGTCCCTGACCAATGCAATATCTCAGATTGAGTTTGCTGCTATTATATGTATTATCAGAAAATACAACAATAATACTATGACAGAAAAATGATAGCTGAAAGATCAGGAGCTCAAACAGGTACTAAGGCTCCTATTAACAATTCTGTTAGGTCTCTTCCAAAGACATGGACAGGGGGAAGGACGTAGGGAAGTTGAGGAACCACACAGACGGAATGTTATGGTGAGTACATAACTTCTTCAGCTGATGTTATGATTTTCATTCATTTCTCAATATGGGGGACAAAGTCCCCAGCTAAGGTAACCTTGAAAGCCCTCATAATGGGATGTTCCAGAGAGCCGCGGAGCCAAAGGCAGCTCCGTTTCTGGAGATGATGTCAAATTTGTAATAACAATAAAAGTATGGGTATTTGTCCATATAGCAGCTGCAAAAATATCATCAATGGAAGGCCTGGCACAAAAAACAGCAGAGTTAGACATTGATCTGGTAGAATGGGCCTTTGGATGTACTGGTAAAGTTGTGCCTTTCATGCAATACACATAGAAAATACAATCAGGTATCCATTTAGCCAGAGTGTCTTTTGAAACGGGTTTCCCATTCTGTTTTTAGCCAAAGAAACAAACTGATCAGGTTTCCTAAATTCCAATAATTGAAAATCGCACTATCCTTTGTTCTAAACATTAGAGAAAAACACTGGCAAATTAATCACTTGATTAAGGATGCTCTCAGAGGCAACTTTTGGTAAAATTAAGGGTTTGGGAGTAAAGTAACTCCGTCTTTGTGGAAAAGCAAATACGGTAGTTTGGAAGATAGAGCTTGCAGTTCAGATACTCATCTTGCAGACGACACCAGAAAGACAGTCTTCCAAGAAAGAAACTTGACATCTACGTGAGATGTACTAAAGATTGTAAAACCATAGTGAGGTCTAATGGTGGGGTAGGGTCCTTTACAGGAGGTCAGAGTAAAAAGGTACCCTTTAGGAAGTTCTTTCATAATTTAGATGACGCTGAAGAAGAGGCATTCTCTCCGATTTGATAGCTGGAGATGGCTGATAAAAAGAAGTTATGTACTCACCATAACGTTTCATGTTTGAAGTCCATCTCCCTGTTCATTCTTACACATGGGTTCGGAGCTGATTCTCGGTTCCAACTCGGCCTATTACTAAGCCCAAAGTCTTCTAGTTGGATTGTGGCTAGGTAGGTATCCCATGGTGCACCAGTATAATCCCCAGATCTTGTTTGCTGCTAAACTATAGAAAGACAGATGAAAGCTATCCAGAAAGAGCAATAATGAAAGATCTCCACCTGTTATAGAAAACTTATCCTGTCTCCAGATTCTTCCAGGACGGGGGTAGGAGGGTGGGTACGTAAGAATGAAGGACGAGATGGACTACAAACATGGAACGTTATGGTGAGTACATAACTTCTTTATGTTCTGTAGTTCTTACACATGGGGCAGTGTCGCTAGTACCTTATTCTTGGGTGGCTCACGGAAAAATACTCCTGAGTACCGTGGAACCAAAGGAGGCTCTACCCCTAGAGGTGAAATCCAATTTGTAATGAGTAATAAAGGCATGAGGGGTAGCCCAGGTTGCTGCTGCACAAATATTATCAATTGGGACCTTGGCTTGGAAGGCTGCAGAAGTAGACTGGGATCATGTAGAATGAGCCTTAATCTTGAACAGTAAAGGCTTTCCATTGGAAAAATAAATGAAGGAGATACAACTCGAAATCCAATTCGAAAGGGTCACTTTGGAAACTGGGAGTCCTAATTTGGAGTCGGAGAAGGACACAAACAATTAGTCTGACTTCCTGAATTCCTTAGTCCTGTGTAGATAGAACCGTAATAGTCTGAGAACATCCAACTGATGAAATTTGTATTCTGCTGCATTGGAATGATTAGGAAAGAACACCGACAGCTCTATAGTTTGGTTCAAGTAATTATGAGAGCACACTTTGGGGACAAAAGATGGATTTGTGCAAAGAGATACTCTATCTTTGTGGATAATCAAATAAGGGGGCTTGATAGACAGTGTTTGTAACTCTGATACTCGTCTAGCAGATGTGATGGCTACCAGAAACAAGGTTTTCCAAGAAAGAAACTTCAAATGGACACGAGTGAGCAGGATTAAAGGGTGGAGACGTTCATTTGAACAAGACGAAGTTTCGATTTCAGGAAGCTACCGATTCCTGAAGGGGAGGTCTCAGCAAAGTAGCACCTTTAAGGAAGGTTTTACACAATCTGTGTGACATCAGATTAGACTCATGTTGACTCAAATGAAAATTTGATATTGCTGCCAACTGAACCCTAATTGTGGCAGCAGCAGAACCCTGGTGAAAAAGTTAAGACAAAAATTCTGAAACCACTGGAATGGATGCGTGTTAAGCATCAACGTTCCTTTCTTCAGCCCAGATAGAAAACCTTCTCCATTTGGTAGTGTATAACTTTCTAGTGGAGGGTTTATGACAAGATGTGAGAATGTGGGTCACAGCGGGTGAAAAATCATTAAGTCTGACTAGGGTGGAACTAGAGCAGTCATGCTGTCAAGTTGAGGGTGTGGAGGCTGGGGTGAAGAGAGCCTGACACGTGCATCAAAAGACCTGGCACTGGGTCCAGAGTCCATGGGTCTTCTAGTAGATGAGGCCCGAGAAAGGGGAACCAAATCTGATGAGGCCAGTAAGAAGTGATGAGAAACAATTTGCTTCCCAACAGTTTCACTTTCTGAATCACCTTGGAAATGAGAGGAAAGGGGGGGAGAGCATAAAGGAGACCCAGGGGCCAATCGTGACCAAGTGTGTCTCTCGGTGACTCCGCCGGAGGAGGGATAAGAGAAAAGTAGCTGCTACATTTGGAGTTGATCGGACTGGCAAAAAGATCGCAGCAAGGCTGTCTCCATTTGCAGAAGATCTGTTCCGCTATTTCCTGCTTTAAAAACCACTCGTTAGGTATCAAGATTGCCTGGCTGAGTTTGTCAGCTATCATGTTGGTTGCCCATTGGATGTGCGTTGCCACTAGAAATCGCTGAGAAGATATTGCCAATTTTCAAACACGAATAGCCTCCCAACAAAGGGGGTAAGTTCTGGTTCCGTTTTGTTTGTTGAGATACCATACCACCAACATGTCTTATTGGATTGCTATCGTCCCAAGAGGAAGAAGGTCATGAAGTGCTTGCAATGCCAGAAGCACCGCCCTCATCTCTAGGACATGTGCCTTGGACAGTCCTGCCTAGATAATGCCCCCCCCCACCCCACCCCATCTGTGAGGCATCCGTGGTCACAGTAGCAATGGGTTGGCGAGGAAGGAATGGAGTGCCTGTCGTTAGTTGTTTGGGTTGGATCCACCAATGGAGGTCCTTTTTGCAACACTCTGTTAAAATGATGTGGTGGGATAGAGGCAGTTGTTGAAAGGACCACTGGGACAATAGAAGCCATTGAAGAATTAGCATATGTAATCTGGCAAAATGGACTAGTAATATGGTGGAGGCCATGGTCCCTAAGAGCTTCATCACTGTCTTTGCCTTGACTTTTCGGAGGGGAAGTAAATGAAGAACTTGTTGTATGAGGTTCTGTGCTTTTTCTGCAAGAAGACGAGCTAACCTGGCGATTGTGTCTATTTCTGCACCTATAAAAGTCACAAATTGAGAGGGCGATAAGGCAGACTTTTCCCAATTTATAGCAATCCCCAACTTGGCACAAAGTTAGATCGTGGAATCTCTGGTTTGAAGGAGTAGATGCTTGGTGGAGGTGGTCAGGAGCCCGTCGTCCAGGTACTGAAACACTTGGAATCCTAGACGTTTCAGGTGAGCTGTCAGTACTACCATACATTTGAACACCCTGGGGGCTGTGGTGAGACCAAAGGGCAGAGCACAAAACTGGTAGTGACAGGCTCCCAACCGAAAGCGTAGGTAGCTCCTTGACACTCTGTCCATTTTTATATGGTAGTAGGCATCTTGGAGGTCTATTGAGCACATCCAAGTGTCTTTCCCTAATGGAGGGAGTATAGACTGCAGTGTCACCATCTGGAACTTGTCCTTCTTTACGGATTTGTCCAATTTGCTGAGGTCCAAGAAGGGCCTCCAGTCCCCTATATGTTTTGGCACTAAAAAGAATCTGGAGTAAGTTCTGAATCCTACCTGGTCTGCGGGGACGGTTTGGATGACTCTGTTGGCAAGCAACTTGTTCACTTCTACAGTTGCTTGATCCCTGTGATTGGGTGGAACATCCGGGATCCTCCTGGGCACGTGAGGTGGAAGAGAAAAGAGTATGGAACAACCTCTGATGATAATTCTTTGCACACATCTGTCTCGGGTGATGCTTAGCCAGGCTTCTGGATACAAAGTAATGCAACCCCCGACTGCTCCAGAGAAGCACAGCCTGGCCCCACATCAGGAGGACTGATGGGGATGGCTTCGAAAGGAATCACGGCCTCCCTGATTTTGCAGTCCACCCCTGCATCTAGGGTGACGTCTACTATTAGCTCCTCCTCCTCTGCCTCTGAAGGACGAGTCACCCTGTGCATCTGGGAAAAACCTCTGGGACTTCTTGAACCATATCTTACCACCTCTCTGACCCTTGGGGTATGGTCTAGAGGGGACGGTAAAACGTACTCCCATGGCAGACAGCGTTTTCCCTTTTTGCTCGCACCTGGTGAGTGTGTCTTTTACACCTTAGTTTCAAACAAGGAAGAACCGTCAAAGGGGGCGTTGGTAAAGGCAGACTTGAACGGCACAAGTGCATCCAGGAGTGACTCCTGCCCTGCTCGCTCCATCAGCTGCATAAGAAATCAGCCTCATGGAGGCGTTAACAATGGAATTCAAGGTGGACAACTGAGCAGACACCGTATCAGGGACTCCTTCAGTAGATGTACCTTGTAAAGTCTCTCCCAACTCCTAAAAAAGATCTCTCTGAAGCCTTGTAAAATGTGTTAGGTAGTTCAGCGATCTGAGAGTAAATGCCACTGACGAAAAGATACGCTTCCTGTATCTGTCCATCGTTCGAGACTCCTTGTTCGACGGATGGACAGATGAAGTCTCCGCTAGTTCCTTTTTAGTGGCCGCCGCCACCATGGCATCTACAGGAACATCCTTGGATAAAAATTCCTTCTCCTTGGGGGCAGACAAGAATTTATTGGGTCTCCTGGGAACTGGCTCCATGGCATCAGGAGTCTCCCACACCTTCCGACTAAAAAGGTCTAGAAGTTGGTTGAAAGGTGGAGACACCCAAGAGGCTGAAGGTTGAGACCCGAAAGCCTTCAGGTACACCAACACCTCAGAAGGGGCAACAGTGGGCTAGCTGCACCTCTGCTTAAGGATCTCCAAGATGTCTACAAAGGAGACATCATCAGAAGATGACTTAGGGGAACCTTCTGACTCCTCGAGGTCAGTGTCAGAGGAAAGAGAATCATCCTACGAGTCTACATGCTTCCTCTTGCATGTCCTCCTCCAAAGGGGCTCAGAAGGATATTCTGGGAAGGTCTCGGAAGAGTGTGGGTCACCAACCAGGGGCTCCTGAGGCTGCTGGTCTCTGCTGTCAAGAGAGAATAGGTGCTGAGACAGAGGTCGGTGCCCGAGGGGAAAGAATGTCGGTACCCCTGGGTGGAGTTGATGAGTGGGACAGCACACACTGCATCATCTCGAAGGCAGACCTCCTCGGCTCCGAATAGACAGAGGAAGTCATCGGTTCCAGAGCCATTGGCTCAGAGATAGATGAAGGATCCGAGCTCACCCTAGCCGATCCACCGAGAGGGAGACTTAGAATCAAAGAGATCCAGGTCCAAGTGTCCCTGTCGAGGCCAACTGGGGAACTTCGGCTTTTAGACACCATGGATGGCACCGAAGGTGTCGGAACAGAACCCGGCTCTGAGACAGCCTCGAGGGGAGCTGGAACCGAGGGTTGTACAACTAGATCGGCACAGCTCAGAGGAGGAACCACAACAGGGGGAATGGACTGAGGTGACTCCAGGACTAACTGGGTCGGAGCCAAAAGCATTTTTGGCAAAGCAGACGACTTCAGGAGTCTCAGCATTACTCTCTCCGAATCTTCTTCTGATAGGCTTCTGGAAGACAGTGTGGGAGATCTGGACCTCTATAAAATAGGGGACCTTAAATTTGCGGAGACCGGCAAGGGATCTCTGGACTGGCTCAGAGTATTGCTATTAGTAGTCGGCTCCGAAATGCATGGGGCCGAAACTAGAGTCACAGTATCAACAACCTTGATTGGCTCCAAGAGCAGTAGAGCCGAGGAGGTAGAAGTCTTGTCCGGTTTAGAAAGTTTAGGAGGCGGTTCTGAAGCACCGGATGGCGCCAGGGAATGCCTCTTGGTAGGTTTAGCCTTGTGTTTTTGGATGCATGAGATTTAGAAGACGACGACGAACTGGCCAAGTCTTCCTTGAAAGAAGGCTTGAGGAGACCTTGTAAAATTAGATTGTTCTTCCGCCCCTGTAGAACTCTGGAGCTGAAGGAATGGCAAAACAAACAGGTTTCCTGCAGATGGATGGCTCTGAGGCAATACACAGAATTACTATGGCCATCCGCAACTGACATTTTCTGAGAGCATTTTACACATTTTTTAAACCCCGAGGGTTTATGGTCTTTTGCCTCTTTAGACATGCTAACCGGAGGAGTAGCAAAAAAGGACGCAACACAAACACAACGAGGAGCAGGTCCTCTAACTCAAACGGGCCTAGCCCTGGGAAGACAAAAAGACAGAGAACCAGGTCCTCTCACTTAAACGGACCTAGATAAGAGAAAGACTAAAAGGTCAGAAACGACTAACTAGACTGCACACACACACACAGTTTGTTTGTTTTGTTTGTCTTTTTGTTTTTTCTCGGATAGGGGTTGTCACAGTGGAACTCCGGTCCCCTAATGATTGGCAGTAGATTTTTATGATGCCGCGTTGCCAGCCCGACACCCAACCTTCAGCAAAGGCACGCCCATTCACGGATGTTTTTCGTAGGCCACTCAACAGCGAGGAGGACATGCAGACTCCACACAGAAGACACTCCAGCCGAGAATCGAACAGGAGAATCTCTTGCTGTGAGGCAACAACACTTTCGCTGTACCACCGCGGCTTGGTATGACTATGAAATTGACCAACTGTTTCAGTGAAATCTATACTCAAACTTTACGTTGTAGAACAAAAAGGGTTGGAAATATCAAAAGACCCTTGCCAACTGAATCGCTAAATATCCAGATAATATCTAAGAGGAAATAGTCTAAATACTAACTCTCTAATACTAATAAACACTGTACACGAAAAAAAGGTAAAATGAGCGCAAACGCGCAACTTAACATGAAACACTACATGTTTAAGTAATAACTATTTAAAATCCAAACTCCACGCTAATAAATACAGCAAATATCAAAAAAGAGCAAATGCGCCCGTTAAATAGAAAAAAACTGGCACACAGGATACCGAGAACAACAAGGCCAACCAGTTCTCTGCAATAAGTATCTAAAGTGAAACAAAAAAAAAAACTTCAGCAAACTACTCGAAAGACTATTAAACACTATCATCACTATGGCTCATATAAATTGAAAGGTTCAGCTGTAATACAGTAAAAATAGCAAAAAGTGTTAAACTTAACCACGGCCAAGAAGCACATCTGAACTCGTCGACACGGCAAATGATATCTGGGAATTATACTGGTGCACCATGGGATACCTACCTAGACACGTGCCAACTAGAAGACTTTGAGCTTTGTAATAGGCAGAGTCGGAGCCAAGGATCGGCTCCAAACCCATGTGTAAGAATAAAGGCGAGATAGGACTAGAGAACAACTGAACTTTAATATTGGAAAAACTTTCCCCTCTTGAAAAATAGAAGCAAGGAAATCAAGAATAGTAGGAAGTGGGGCAATGAAATGATCCAACGTTCTCTGTTAAGTCCAAAAGGAAAAACTTTACCATTTATTTTTTTAAACCTTTCTAGTTAAAGGTTTATGAGATGAAATTAGTATTTTCTGAACTGAGAAGGAAAGCCTAGAAAGTATAGCCATCACTGGAACTGGAGAACCTATGCAGTCAACTTGAGGCCTGCAATGTTTGGATGAATCTGCCCTGAAGGGTGTGATAGGAGGTCTGGACTGACGCCCAGTGTCCAAGGAGGGTGTACTAGGTGACATCAAAGGAAGGGAAACCGTACCTGTTGAGGCCAAAAAGGAACAATGAGGATTACTGTGCTCTTCGAAATGCTTTCGGAAAAAATTTGGGGATAAACATAAAGGAGACTGGAAGGCCAAACATGGACTAAAACATTTCTCGGTGACTGCCCCCGAGGTGGAAAAGGGTAAAGAAAGATTAGTTATGTAAGAACTTACCAAAACGATAGATGTCCTTCTCTGTTTCAGTATTCCTGACATAAGGGAGTTGCCTGCCAAAGCGATGACTCGGTGGCCAGTACACCAAAGTCTTTTGCTACCGAAGGTGAGCGGTACGTCTTGACATTGGCCAACAGCAGACGTCGGCCATAAAAGAGATGTACAAGCGCACCACCCTCAGAACTGAAGTCCCAGGCAGAGAGACAGTCTAAGGGAATGAGGATATGTGCATCCAAGAAAGGCAAGAAGTGGGGGAAATGAGGGAAGGTTGGAATACTGCAACAGAGAAGAGAAATACATCTATCATTATGGTACGTTCTTACACAACTAACCTATGTCCTTCTATTCTTCTGTTGCAGTATTCCTGACTTAAGAGAGATTACAAAAGCTCATGAGGAAAAAACGGAGGAAGTGGCAGAGGAATTTTTAAGGAAGCCATGGAGAATGGCCCTGGCAAACCATGCCCTGGATCTAGAGATGGAGTCCAGCTTATAGTGTTTGTTGAAGGTGTGGACATAAGTCCAAGTAGCGGCTTTTAGGACAGAGTTGGCATCCAAACCCCTGAGGAAGGCCCTTAGGGAAGATACTGTCCTGGTAGAGTGAGCTTTGACTAGGCCAGGGAGAACCTTACCATGGTGGGTGTAGCATAAGGAAAAAGCTTTGGATATCCAGTTAGAGATGGTCTGTTTAGACACAGGCAATCCCAGAGCCCTTGGATGGAAAGGCACAAATAATTGGTATGTTTTCCTGAAGGGTTCAGTCTTATGTAAGTAGAACCTGAGCTGTCTGTGTACATCCAGTGTGTGCAGGATCCTCTCACTACTGTTCTGGGGAGAGAGAAAGAAAGTTGGTAGGTGAATTGCATGGTTAAGGGACAAGTCACTGACAACCTTTGGCAGAAATGAGGGATTGCTCTGCAGAGACGCTCTGTTTTTATGGAAAAACAAGAAGGGGGAGAAGCCATATGGGCTTCTAACTCTGACACCCGCCTGGCAGATGTAATGGCCACCAGGATAATTGTTTTCCAAGTGCAGTATTTGAGAGAGCTAGAGGAAGCAGGTTCAAACTGTTCTTGAGTTAATTTCTCTAGTACAAAGATGAGATCCCATGGTGGAGCCACCAGTCTCCTGGGGAATCTGATATGAAGGACACCCTCAAGGAATTGGTTAGCTTCAAATCTGGAAGCTAAGAGAGGATTTAGTGGTAAGCATCAGAAATAGCTGTCAAATGAACCTTGAGTGAAGAGTATGCTTCCAAATTCTCACCAGCCTCAACACTGGACTACTAAACAAGTTAGAAACAACTTATAACATGATTGCCAGATTTGCTGCCCAAAATTCTTACAAGTCCCATCACTGTCTCTCACTAAAAGAACTTAATTGGCTAGAATTACCTAACCTGCTTCAGTACAATCAGTTTCATATTCACTCCATTCTCTACAAACCCTCTTTCTGAAACTGATTATACTGAAGCAGGTTAGGTAATCAGTTTCAGATTATTCACTCCATTCTCTACAAACCCTCTTTCTGTCCAACTATCTCATCTCTAATCTCTCATTACCTACCCACCAGATGACTCCGCAGTTCTGAACAAGGCCTACTAAAACATCTACAAACCAAGGACCAAAATGGGTCCCCTATAGTCTATAGCTTTAACCCTTCCAAGGCCTAGAACAGCCTACCACTAGATATAAGATCCCTTGAACATCCCAAACAATTCAAAATCGCTAAAAAAAATACATTCTTGAAAAATAGACCTGCCAATTTAATTATCCCTGTAAACACTCCCCTATAACCTTCTACTTTCCTTCTCTCTTACTTCCTTTCAATAAACAAACTTACTACTTTATCTTCTCCTCTTGCTACATCACTGTACAAACATAACTATTAAAATATTTCAGCTATGTAATTATTGCACTAGTATGTATATAACATGTAATTATGAATGTATCCCTCTGAAGAATGCATTTCTATATTTCACTTGTCACAGTGCAATGTATTACACTGCAATGCAGTAATGTGTGGTACTGATGAATGTATTCTATATGTATTCAATATGTAAAATTTCTATTTTTCTGTTGGAGCTTTTCTCCTCGGGCCTCTGCTGAAAGTGGGCAATTGTAGCCCAGTCGGACAAACCCGGTCAATAAATATAAAATAAATAAAGAAATGCCTGTCCTGCATTAAGCAATTCACACAGACAGGACAGAACCATAGGTGGGAGCACCTTCAGTGGGTCCTGGTTCCTAGCCTGACACCAGAGAACCTCTTCCATTTCAAGAAGTAAGATTTTCTAGCAGTAGGTTTCCTGGCCTCCTGCAGTACTTGAAGCATGTCCTCTGGGAAAAGATGTCTGAAGGGTAATTAGGGCTCTATCACCCACAGAGTTAACTTGAGGGTTTCCACATGAGGGTGTAGGGGTGAGCTCTTATATTGTGTTAACAGGTCTGCTCGGTGGGGTAATTTGTGGTGACTGCCCTTGGCTAGGTGAAATAGAAGGGGAAACCAATGTTGTCTTGGCCAACAGGGAGTCACCAGCAAGATGTCTGGCTTTTCCTGTTGGACTTTCAACAGGACTTTGGGGATGAGAGGAAGGAATGCATATAGGAATTTCCTCTTCCATGGTATTGAAAGTGCGTCCACTCTCCATGCCTGAGGATGGTATTCTATGGCACAAAACTGAGGAAAATATTTGTTCATGGGGGAGGCAAACAACTATATCTCTGTAATACCCCAACGGTGGACAACGTCTAAGAACACATGCCTGTGAAGCATCCATTCATGGGGGCTTGTGTCCTGGATCTGCTTAGGGTGCGCCCACCACTGTATTCTGGCTGGAGGGGATGTATACCACTTGGAAAAATACATCTAGATGACAAGGTAGGTTCCATGCCTGCATGGCTAGTCTGCACTGGAGATAGGATCTAGTACCTCCCTGTTTGCTTAGGTACCACAAGGCTGTCATGTTGTCAGTGTGTACATGCAACCTCTCTGGTCTGATCACTGATTTCAAAGTTTGGAGGGCTAAAATTAATCCCCTCATTTCTCTCACATTTATGTGTTCCTTCGTTTGGGAGGGAGACCACTGCTCTTGAGCCATGTGAAGTTCTAAGGCCGCCACCCCCCAGCCCACGTCCAAAGCATCCGTGAATAAGGTCTGAGTAGGTGGTAAAGGGAAAATTGGAAGACCTGAGTTTAGAGATAGTTGTGAGATCCACCACTGGAGCTTCTCCTTTAGACATGGGAAGAGCGGAATCAGGTGTTCTAGATGGTGGGCATGCTGAGACCATACACTGAAGTTTCCTCATGTGAAGCCTCGCCAGAGGAAGCAATGGGATAGTGGAAGCTATTAGGCCCAAGATCCTGAGGAAATTTCTGACAGAAATCTGATTTAGGTGGAGTGTCTGCAAAGTTTAGTGAGATCTCCTGAGCCTTGGAAGGTGGGAGAGAGACTATAATGCTCAGGGTTTGGAATCTGCAGCTCAGAAATATGAGATCTTGGGCTGGGTACAGGGATGATTTTTTGAAGTTGATGGCAAACCCCAGGTTTTGGAGAATGGCAATTGCCATTTGGAGGGATTTGTTCAATTCTGCTTGAGAAGTGGCTTAGATTAACTCATTCACTCCAATGGAGCTCAGGAAGTTTGCACTGTAACATCCAATGGGCGGACCCCTAAGCCTTTCAACAGAATCAAATTATGTCCTCACATTTCAAACAAATGCTCATATCTCTGGAACCACAGGGATTATGAAAGAAGTATAAATGGCAAACTCTTTAGCAAAAACTATTTTTATAGTAGAAGTATTCTTTAGATTTTAGGTCTTAAACTGAATTTTATAACTCACAGTAAACACAGTAACTATTATATTTGTAATATTTTATTTCTTATTTATACCTTATAGTCTGTAAACAGTAGTAACTTTCTGCAAGAGTTTGTAATAAGTCATGGCTGCAAGCCAGAATAAAGTTAAATGCAAAGTTGATGTAGAAAACAGGCAATTTCATGACTGCTGTCTTAAGTAAAAATGCCAGTCACCTGTACCCAGGGTTGCCAGATGTCCCTATCTGAGCGGGACTGTCCCGGGATCAGCAGCCCGATCCAGAGTCCTGCACTGCTGGTTAAAATCCTGGCGAAACAGCATCTGCTTTGTTTTGCTTGATTGGCCCGTAAGCCGGTATACGAGCCAATCAAAATAAATTGCAAAACAGAGCTACTTTTGTTTAAGGTGGAACTGTCTGATGTGCGATTTTTTGACTGGCTCGTATACCGGCATATAGGCCAATCAAAAATCGCCAGGCATGGAGCTACTTGTGTTTAATGCGGAACTGTGATGTTCCACATTAAAGGCCCTTTTTTTTGGTCTTCACTTAGTGTGAAAGACTTTTTTTCCCCTACCTGGCCCGTCGGAGATCTGGAAACGCTGCCTGTACCTATTGTTAACTCGTAACGACTTACTATGTTTTGAGGTGGCCCACCCACAGATGCATTAAGAATTTGTGTAGTGGCCCTCCCCACAAAAAGGTAGTGCACCACTGCCTCAAAATATCTCAGCAACCACTCAAGTTACACACATACTGTTAGCAACACTTTATTCACTAACAGTGGGCTCTCATATGTGGCTAAGGAGTTCTGTGCCCCTTGGTTGTTGAGATATTAAAAAAAAATGTGAAAATTATATTTATATAGATTTATGATATTAACAGTTAAAATCTAATTACCTGCACTAGACAGAGGTCAAATATTAATGCAGTTGAGTCTGCTATTGTGCGGGCTTTATGCTGAAATCTTTTCACACCCTGTACATAGCATGGTTTTGGAATCATTGATGCAAATATAAAGAAGCAATATTTGACGCCTTGATGTGTCAGTAGGAGTTAACTGCAGATGCACCTGGAGGCATCACTCAGATGTAATGAGTTAAGAGGTCATCCAGGTATGGGTAAATTAAGATCCCTTAGAGCCTGCAAAAGACTACTACTGGGGCTAGACATTTTGTGAAGACTCTCAGAGCTGTAGGGTGTCCAAAACGCAAAGCCGAGAACTGATAGTGCGAGGATCCCACAGAAAATCGTACAAATCTCCTGTATCTGTAGTGAATTCGGATATGGAGTTAGGCATCCTTGATATCTATTAAAGCAAGAAATGCCTGAGGAAGGACAAGAGAAAACAGTGTTTGTAGGGTTAACATTTTGAAAGTGAGGACTATGAGGAAATTGTTGAAATATGAGAGATCCACGATTGGTCTCAAGGGTCCTTCCTTCCTGGGAACTGGGAAAAGATGGGAGTAAAAGCCCTTTCCTTCTTCCCCATGGGGAAAGGTTCTATGGTGCCCTGTTGTACGAGTTCTAGTAGACCTGGCAGGAAAAGGGGGACCTGATCTTTTGGTGGTAGGGGGATTCTCCTGAAGGCAGGCACTTTGTGCCAAACCATGAAGTATCCCCCTTTTAATGATACTTAACACCCAAAAGTCATGAGTTCCCAGGAAGGAAAGGAGAGGGAAAGGCGTTGGGACAGGGGAATTAGGTTGTTGCAAGAGTCATGAAGATGAGCCCGTTCAATCAGGAAAAGGCTGCTGGGTTATATAAGGGACAGAAGCAGAATAGGAGGGAAACTGTTGGGTCTTCTTAGCCCTCTTTTGGAGTCTAGATTGAGGTGCTCTGGATGGCCTGCATAAGAAAGTTTGTTTCGCAGGGTAATTTGTGTGAAATTTGGGCACGGGGGATACCAAAATGTGTTTGAGATCCTTAAGCTCTCTGTTTTTTTTTCCTACAAAAATCTGAAGAGCTCTGCGGAAGGTTTCCCAGACAGGGGAGTATAATCCAAGGGGCATCCATCAGTTATGTCTTGATATCTTCAAGTAGAGGTTGAAGCCTTAGCCAGGCAAATCTTCTAAGGGTAGAAGAAGAAGCGGCAGCCCGAGAAGAGGCTTCTACTGCATCATAGGTGCATTTGTTAGAATATTTGGCTACCTTAGAAGAGGTGGCAAGGAGAGAGGATGCCAGGGCCTTATTTGCAGAGTCGGGCATACCTGATACCAATTTAGAGATCTGAGAAAGGAGCTCCAAGTTGTAATCGGTTGTGTGTATCTGATAACTTAAGGCTCTGAAGGCCAGAGAAGCAAAAGTATAGATTTCCTTTCCGAGCCTCTCCAATTGTCTGCTGTTTTTATCGGAGGGAAGAGGAAGGAATGGACATGGAGGCCTTATCATAGGCAACAAACATAACTGAAGGATATGTAGTGGGTACCTTAAAAAGGAACTGGCAGTCCTTGGGTACTTTGCAGTACCAATCAGGTTTTCTAGGAGCTGAGGCTCTAGGACTGAGTTGGTGGAAGTGGATGCAAAGGCATCCAGAAATGCAAGGATTTACAGGAGGGATAGCTCAATGGTTGGGGATCTGAACTTGGAGGAGGTCATAACAATGCTTCTGGACCTCTGACATCTCTGTGGAGTCCCAGTTGAAGTAGTCCTGCATTTTGGAGATAGTCTCCTCGAAAGAAATCTCCTCCATGGGGGAATCTCTACCAATGGAGTCCCTCTTTGGGGGAAGCATAATCCAAAAGGGAAGGAATTTTGGAGGAACAGACCAATTCCTCATTCTCCTCCTCAGAAGAGGGGTCATCAGAGGTAAGATGGGGCCTAGGTCTCTTTCTAGGGGAAGAAGGCTGGGATGGAGGGAAGCAGCGTGACCCGATGGAGGCCTAAGGGCCATAAAGGCCTTGAAGAGGCCTTGTGAAACGTTCAACCATTCCTTCTGTGGATCAGGAGAAGGAGAGACATGTTTGTTTTTTGTTTCTTCTTTCCAGGCATATATATGCGGTGCAAAGGAAGATGACCAGACGTAGGCCTGCACTCCACAATATCGGATTCAACATCCTCCCGAACGACAATCTGGGTTATTCCCCTAGGGCCCTTCAACACTAAAAGCCTTGGTTCCCCCTGGACATTGGAGGCCAACATCTGAGAAGCCTCTCTGAATGTGCAGACATCCAGAGCCAAGATGGCCTGTGAAGCAAGCTCCATCTGTGGATCCAGAGCTCGGTCAGCGCATGTCTCTGAGTTCTCATACGCTCCAGGAGAGAAGTCCTACTCGTCAGGCCCAGCTTCAGATTCGGGCTTACGTTTTTTGGCTTTCTGTTTAACAGGCTTGGTCGTGGGGTCCAGAGGAGTATCTATTGTGCTTTTTGCAAGAAGCTTGAGATGTTGGTTTCCAAAGAATATCGCAAAGCAGGATAACCAACTCCAGAGAGTTTTCGGGACAAAGTACTGGCAAACAGTACAGGATTTGTCATCGTACTGACAGCCTAGGCAAAAAAAAAAGGCACAAAGCATGACTATCTCTGTGTGGAATCTATTATCCACAGTCACACTTCCCTTTTCTGGATGACATGAACCTCAAAGATAAAGAAAAGCAGCAAAAAAAAAAAAAAAAAGGTTTCCCCAATGGGGCACTTATCTTTAGAACAGAGATTCCGACTGCAGAACAACATACACGACTGGCGATCTGACTGGTGGCAAAGAAGTTGTTGTTCTGATGGTGGTCCACATGTATGTCTCTTTTATGGCCATCTGCTGTACCCCACACCTTAAGTAATAAAAGACTTTGGTTTACTTGCTGACGTTGGGTCATCGCCTTGGTAGGTAACTCCCTTAAGAATAGAAGGACATCCTGCTGCATTTCTTGTTGAAGGGAGATGCAAATGGGTCGTAGCACAGTTGACCCCATCTGTGGAAGATCATGTTTGCCACTGACTGCTTGAGAGACCACTTTTAAGGCATGAGGATGGTCCTGTTGAGTTTGTCTGCTAGAATTTTGGATTTCCCCAGAACGTGCATCACTACAAGAAAATGGTTGGATGAGCTCGCTCATTGCCATACTATCATTGCTTCTCGGCAAAGTGGGTAGGATTTGGTTCCCCCCATTTGCTGATGTACCAGACTACTGACACGTCTCTTTGAATTGCAATAGTCCCTAGAGGAAGAAAGCTCTAAAAGGTCTGCAATGCTAGAAGCACAGCTCTCATCTCTAGGACACTGATATGCAACTTGGTCTCCTGCAGGGACCACATGCCTTCAACAGTCCGTCCCAAGTAATGGCCCCTTCACTCCAACTGGGAGGCATCCATAGTCAACATGGTGTTTAGGGGAGGAAGGATAAATGGGCTCCCTTGACCTATCTCCTCAGAATGACTCCACCAAAGAAGACTTTCTGCAAGCCTGAGACAGTTTTATTGGATGTCTTAAAGGGTGATGATAAAAAGACCATTGAACTGCTAGGCTCCATTGACGAATTTGCATGTAGAAGTGAGCAGTGAGAATTAGAGTAATTGCAGCAGCCATCAACCCTAAAGCTTTCAGGAATAGTTTTGCTGGAGTGGAAGAAGGATGAGAAAGTATCTGACAAGTCTTCAATGTGAAAACTCTGTTTAGAGGCAGAAGAGCTAAAGAACTGTCAGTGTCTAACAGCCCCTATGAACTCCAGGACTTGGACTGGTTGAAGATGATATGTTCATACTTGACAGCGAGTCCCAGCGATTGAGGTAGCATGAGCAAACAGTCTCTGGCTTTTACGAGCAGATTGGTGCAGTGAGGAACCAGTCATCTAAGTAAGGAAACACTCTGAATCTGAGTAGTCTGAAATGAGCTGCTGCCACTGTCATGCATTTGGTGAACACCCTGGTGGCTGTGGTGAGACCAGACCAAACCAAACGGCAGGGCTCTGAACTAATGATGTCTGACTCCCAGCCAGAAGTGTAGATACCTTTGAGTGCCTGTTCATTTTGATGTGACAGTACGCATCTTGAAGAGTGACTGAGCACATCCAGTTGTTCTTGTGCAGGAAAGACAGAATGAACTGTATTGTGACCATCCGGAATTTGGAATGCTTTACAAACTGATTTAGAAAACTCAGATCCAGTATAGGTCTCAAGTTTCCCATTTTCTTTTGCACTAAAAAAGAACCTTGAGTAAATTCCAGATCCTCTTTGGTCTTAGGGGACTTCTTGAATGGCTCTTTTGTTAGCAGCTTTTGAATCTCTGTAGCTGCAAGCTTCCTCTGATTGGGTGGAATATCAGGGAGACACTTTCTTTTCTTTTGGGGTGGTTGGAAAAAAAGGAATAACGTATCCTCTGGATATGAACCTGTGCAAAAATCTTTTGTGATAGCTATCCAAACATCTGGGTGCAAGGATAAGTGCCCGGGACTGCCTCCAGAAAAGGGCAGCCGGGTAACCTTTCAGGATTGTTGAAAGGACCTGTCCAAGAAGGAATCTTGTGATCCTTGATTCTGTGGATCCCCCCTCTGTCATGTGGGCAATGTCTACCATTGTAGCTATTTCCCTCCAGCCTCTGGGGGAAAAATCTCCATGCAATTCCTGAAAAGGACCTTGAGACTACTGGGACCACATCTTCTTCCCACCGAGTTGATTCCTACAGAAAGGTCTCTACAGTGTAGAAAAAACGGAATCTGACAGCAGACAAGGTTTTGAAATGTTCTGCAAACTCGCACATTCACATCCAGGCAGGTCTACAAGCCGCCCTTGAGGTACCTCCAGCTGTATGCAAGAATAGTCTCATGGACACATTAGTAATGGATTTGTGAGATTTCCTGTCATGAGGAAAAGGACTTTTGTTCCTCTGTGGACATGGAGCCTGTGGCAGAATTAGTGTGTCCCTTTATCAAGTCCCTCTGTAATTTGGTGAAATGTGCCAGATAGTTCAGCAAACACAGGGAAAATATCACTGATACATACACTTCCCAAACTGTCCCACTCCATAGACTCTCTATTAAGGGGGTGGACAGAGGAGCTCTGTTCTTCTAGCTCTTTTTTGGTGGTTGCACAACAATCATGGCATTTACAGGAACCTCTTCAGTCCAGTACATTCTATCAGCATGTGCGCTCAAAATTTTGTCAGGGTGTTTGGGAATAGGTTCCACGGAGTCCGGTTCCTTCCATGCCCTGCAGGAGACAAGGTCTATAAGCGCATCCATATGGTGGTAACCAAAGACATAGAAGATCCAGACCCAAAGGCTTCCAAAAACAACAACTTCTCCTGGGAAGAGGTTTGGGAAGACCAACAACCTTTCTGGCAAAGGATTTATAAAATGGCTCTGAAGGAGACATCCTTAGGTGGAGAACTAGGGGACAGTTCCCCTTCATCAAAATCAGTGCTGTCTTCTGTAAAAGATTCCTGCAGGGAATCTGAGTGCCTCCTCTTGCATGTTGTCTTCCAAGAAACCTCATCAGCTGGATGCTCTGGTGAGGTATCGGATTCAGGCTGGCTGTCCCTGAAGGGTAGGATGAGCAGACTCGGGCACAGGATCCTTAGGGGGAACAAGGGACAAAGCCGATGGTGAAAAAGTCAAGGCTACTCTCGGATGAGAGAAAACCCTATTCCCCACTTTGAAAGCAGAAGGCCCAGGAGAGATCAAGGAAAGACAGGTCAGAGCAGAGGCTCTTGAAGCAGTCAATCTTAAGCCCTCCTCGACCCTCCTCACCAAAGGAGGAGTAGGAGCTGAGCTGTAAAGCGCTGAGGGGAATCGATGGTTCCAAAAGTTTTGGAGTCAAGGTATGCCCCTCGGATCCAATGCCGACACTTCAGTGCAGAGAACGATCTGGCTCTGAGAGATTAGGAACGAATCAGACCAGGAATGTTTTCAGAGTGGAGGAAACAAACTTCAGATCCGATGGTTCGACTCTAGGGATCCTCAGATCCCATGACTCCGAAATAGCAAGCCGGATCAAAGAAGGAGTGACAACAGGTGAAAAAGAAGGCTTTAGGCTCTCAGATCCAAAGGGAGACAGAGACGGCAAGACCTCCATCTGGATCTGTGTCCTGAGGAACTTTCTCATTCTCATCAACCTATCCACCTTCGCTTCAGACCGACTTTGGGATGACCTAATGGAAAACGAGGCTGAAGGTGGTCTAGATACTTTTTTGGTGGCTCTTGTAAAAATGGAGACCTTAACCTTGGTGATATCGGCTCCAGGGAATAGCTGGGAGCTTGAAGCTGAAAAGATGAAACTGTCAGTAATGCTGGATCTGAAGTTTTCAGATCTGAGGACTTGCCACTTTTTTCGGTGGTTCCAAAGGAGGTGTGGAGTGAGGAGACCGGGTAGGAAAGGGTGTTTGAGCCCCTGATACAGAAGTACTAGTAGAACACGCAGAGGCTGGAAGGAGGCCTTTCAAAGTCAACTTATTTCACCTGTCACTAAGAAGTCTAACATTAAAAGCCACACATATAGAACAAACAGTAAACAGATGTGCTGACCTCAAACAATAAACACACTCCATGTGGGCATGGGAGTTGGGAATCTTATGCCCACAGGAAATGCACTTTTTGAATCAAATCAGCTTGGAATCGGCCATACTGGAACAAAACAGCAGCAATAATGAAAGTTATCTTGACTAATGTCAAATGTAAAAAGAACCTAATTGTACGATATAGAAAGTTTTTTTTTTTTTATAGGAAACAGAAATACCAACAATGGTAGATCTGAGAAGAAAAAGAATGTGAGGAAACTACCAGCTATGGTAGAACAAGAATACCAAAAGAACTGGTAAAAAGGGCAAGGAAGACAAAAACTAAGTTTCAAAAAAGTTTTAGACAATGATTAAAGGGAATAAACTAAGTTTTAATTTTCTACTCACTAATTCCCTTAGTTGAAGAGATTGCAATCCTGACTGAACCTGAAAAGTGGCAAACAAGATCTGTGGTATTGCAATTGTCAGGGGCATTATGGGTAAGGAAGAAGCTTGAGTCAGATCCGAAACTATACACTGAGGAACAAATGAAAGATTTTCTGGTACCAAAATGGGAAGGATTTTGGAGGCTGGTACTGGACTTTTTCTTTAGTTATGTCAAGATTCTGAGGTTCAAAATGTTATCCTTTCAGTACAGTGTAAATTCAATACCTTTTCCAGCTTTCATGGTACAGCTAGACTAAGGGATGCCTGCTATGACATTCCCAATGGCAAGCAGTTCAGGCTTTTTTTCTTAAAGATTTGCTGTGTCTGACTTGCATCATTAGTCCTCTGTCATAACTTTTGGACTTTCCACAGCTCCAACAGTGTCTTGTTAAACTCATCGCATTTTTTGCAGTCTTCAATGTATTTACATCTTTCCACACTTGGACAACTTTTCAGAGTCTTCTCCCAGATATCAAAAGTCTCTAAAAACTATTTAAAAGCTTCAGCTCAGTCTGGATTTTCAAAAAACTTTTAGAAATCTTATCTCATCCCTTCCCATAGAATAGATTCCTGACATATCTGTTATATTCTACCCTCGGAAGAGAGCTTTTCTTCCTACAGATAAAGTAAGATGTTTCAGTAGTCCCCACCGAGTACTTCCAAGTAGAGCCATGCATCTGCAGGGGGCATTCTCAGGATTTTGGGTTACATGGCATCTATGATTCTCATGCTTCCCCTAGCTAGTCTTCATATGAGAAAAATATACTGGCAACTCGGATCTGTTTGGATTCAGCATCTACACTCTGTCTTTTCAGATCTCGGCAGTGGTGGCTGGTGACTTCAAATCAAAGGGGGGGCTTGCAGGAGACAGCTGAATGGGTGGGGTCAATGGGAAGGGGTGCAGCCAACTAGAAAGGGGAGGAGCTATGCTCAAAACCACAAAAACTAAATATACTACCCTGGGTGCCAAACCGTCATTATGAGTCTCCAATCAAGACAAAATGAAGTGTAGAAGAATAAAAATATTTCGATGCATTGGCTGCATGACAGCTTAATAGCTAGATGGAAACAGAAAAGGCTGTGAGGCATGAAAAAATAAATTACTTTCTTTTAAATACATTAATGGAATGCCAGTCAAAATCAAGTATAAGAAAAACAAGCAGCACTCAACTCAAACCACTTCTTGCACTGCAGTTCTAATTATAATTTATATTCAGCTTTATTAAAGTACCAAGTAACATGCTGAAAGTAGAAATCTCTGATGCCCCCATTTGTAAAAATGTTCCTTATCCAAAAAAGACCTGCTGCCTGACATCTACTTGTTTCATGGGGAAAACATGATCAAAGTAAAAAATGAAAAGCAAACAAGAAATAAGCTCAAGATACATTGCTTAAAAGGATTACTGTACAGGTTATGGACCACACTAAAAGGATTACTGTACAGGTTATGGACCACACGATTGGCATTCTGTTTACGGGTAAAGCCTGCAGAGATGACTGGAAGTCTCCAAGTGTAATGAGACTCTTAAAATAATGTAATCCTGTCCTTTATTACAAATACTGGCATATGCATTTCAATACCCAAGGCTTATACATTATCTAGTTAAGTATTCTCTACATGGCAACAGAAAGGCTTTCAATGTTGGCAATTCTTTAACAGTATGCTTATTAAAGTTTACTTGCATCTTGCAATCTCAGCCAAGCTTACCTGATGGTCATTAAAGTATTGCTACTTAAACACAGAGCAACAGGCACTTTGAGTAATAAGCATAAATCAACAGTACAAAAAATATGACAGAAACCAGACCATTCTGTAAAAATCAAGGACAGATGAAAAGCCACTCTAGTACTTGTGTCTACCTTGGATAGGGGGGATACTCTGCACATTTACACTGCATAACTACTCCTTGCCTTGCTTCGACACAACCAGAGTCACTACATGGGGGAGTGGGGTGCAACAAGTATGTCACAGTTTGAAATGTCTCTGGTTGACTTGTGATGGCCCTGACACATTTGTCATACCTCTCAACCTCAGAGCAAGAAATCTGGACAAAGCCATACAAAGAAATGGGACAAAGGCTGAAAAATAAGGGCAATTTTTAAAATATTGTTCTTATAAACTTAGAAAGATAACAGAGGTCTTGCATTAGTATGAATTTTCTGAATGGTATGAAATCTGAAACTCAAATGTCTGTCATTGTTTTCTAACTTCAGTCTTTAATGATTTGTCACTAATTTGTCAAAAAAACACAATATTATGAAAAATGGACCAAAAATGTGATGTAAAATTATAAAATAGCAACACAATACAGCTGGGAACCTGTCAAAGAAGGGACACTAATATTAGTACTGCTAACTTGAGCAGTTGACAAAATAAAACAATCTACATGCATTTCTGAAATAAAAGTAATTAACTGATTATTACAGTTATTTCTTAATTATAAACCCTCCATGTTTTCTTCCAAAATTGCTATTTTGCGGAGGGATCATTAGTGGAAGAGCAACATTTTGAGCCAAAATCAGGGACAGTTGAGAGGTTTGGCTGTGCCTAATTCTATAAAGCAATTTATTTGCATGTACCTCTCAACCTGTTAATGCAATAAATCTGGACAAGGCCAAATATATTGGGGGAACATATAAACAGTACTAAAAATTGCTCTTGTATAAACTGAGACAGTTGATAGAACAGGTCTTACTTTAGCATGCATTTTTCTGAAGGTTATGAAGTCTGAAACTCAGTGTGTCAATATTTAGTGACTTAATTCCTAAATGATTTGCCAGAAAACCACAAATTTTATGAGGAACAAACCAAAAATAAGAAGCAAAAAATCTATTCATTCTTTGAAAATCTGGACAGTTGGGAGGTATGGTTCAGCTGGGGCTGCCTAAGTTTGTCGCCCTTCCCCCTCACAAAACCATGGTCGAATGGAGCTTCCCCCTGCAGCCATTCCAATGATCCATTACTTGGCTATTTCACTCCATTTACCATAAACACTAATGTGCATACTGTATTTCACTCCATTTACCATAAACAGTAATGTGCATACTGATTTACTTCTATGATGATTTGAACTTCATTTGAAAGTTTTATTTTGCATTTTACAGCACAAACACTAAGACATCTGCTAAACAAACTTGGCATTAAAACTTCTCAGCCACTGAAACTCACATTCATTGAAACAACATTGAAACCCACATTCAAAGAAAATACATTTTACCCATGGCAGATAAAGATTAATTCTGGGCTGTTTTCAAATCATAGGCCCCTTGCATATGAAACATACATGTGCTCTTTGATACACCTTCCTATTGCTTTGAACATTTTTCCAGTAAACAATGAAACAAAACGCATGCACCAATGACAAAACTGCCCAAATCAGAACATTTCCATCATAAAAGTCTACTCAAACTTCTAAAGTCCACTATTATCAGTAAATATGCACAATTCTACAGTCCACCATTATCAGTAAATATGCAATCTTTGAAGTAGTAAAAAGTCATCTAAATAATTCCACGTTAAATAAATCTGTAATGAAGAGGTTGCTGCTAGCAATCACCTTTATATTTCATGGTTTCATCGAAAAATAAAGTGTCTGATGCCCCTGAGGAATAAATTGCCTAAATTACATGAAAAATAAGCTAGTAATATTGCAATAGGAAATGGATGGCAAACTGATAACAGGCTCATAGTTAGTATCTTAACTTTCAGTACGGCAGCATTCACCCCTTATGGGAGTAGAACCAACAACCTTCTGCATCAAAAGCAAGTACACAACCTGTTGTGCTATTAGCAATGCGAGCTGACTTAGCATAATCAGCACTAAACTTCTCTTCCCCTGCAGCTCTCAGCTCCTTGTAAAATCTACTCAATACTCAACTGCATCTCAACTTCGCAGCACAAAAAATCTGGAAAAAGCCAAATTTATTGGGGTGGGTCAAAAGGGCAAAAACCAGGGACACATTAAACATTGCTTGTATAATCTTGGAAAGCTGGCAGGACTCCAGAGCAAATCCACACAAACACAAGGATAATATGCAGACTCCACACAGAAGGCACCCCAGCCAAGAATCAAACCAGAAAACCTATAGCTGTGAGGCAACAATACTGCCACTGCACCATCAAATATGTAAGGAATTAAGCATTCAGAGACCTGAAGTCTGAAATTCAAATGCCTGTCAATTTTATTTAACATTTGTTAATCAGGACAGTCTGACTTGGAACAAAAATTTTCAGCAGAGGCCCAGGAAGAAATAATGCAGACATGTCTTTGTAACATGGGAGGACACAAAAGCAAACCCACACAAACACAGGGAGAAGATACAGAACCCACAAAGAAGGCACCCCAGCCAAGAATCAAACCTGAAAACCTGCAGCTGTGAGGCAACAATGCTACCACTGCACCATCAAATATCAAGCATTGCAACATTTACAAACCACAGATATTATGAGGAACAGATCAGATCAAATATGAGGCAAAAATCTGCAATTTTTTTACAAATGGTGGTGGGTAGGGAATTCAGGTCTTTAACACCTGCACACAAGGTACAGGGTTCAAGCCTGAGGTATTCCCTACCACGCCACCAGTATATTGCACCTGGGGCATTTACACACACACACACACACACACACACACACACACACACACACACACACACACACACACACACACACACTTACCTGAAGTAGATCTTGTAGCAAACCACCATAAATCCAAATCCCTGTCCACACATATATCCGAGTAAGCCCGAGCAAATCCACACAAGACCCTGCCCGTCCCGAGATCTTCCCCCGACGAGACTGCAGCAAACTCCAATCCATACCAAACCCCGCCAGTCACGAGATCTTCCCCAGACGAGACTGCAGCAAACTCCAGACTGCTGACGTTGCAGTCCGACCCTGATGCGTTTTCCCAGCGAGTTCCAGGACAGTCTATGCAGTTTTAAACTGCATAGACTTCTGGGAGCTCCGTTCTTCATGTTTCCCAGTCAGGACTGCTGCTGAGACAATCTGCGCATGCTCCAGACTGTCTCAGCAGCAGTCCGGACTAGTGCGCATGCGCGAAAGTCCGCGATTTTTTAAATTTTTCTATCTTTTCATTTTCTTTACTTTTTTGTTATTTTACAGTTGAGGGGGCTGCAGTCCAGCAGTCCAATAGCACGGGCCGCCCCTGGATCTCGGTTTTGGGATTTGCAAAAAAGATTCCTTGGTGGTCAACCAAATCTCCATCAATCCAAGTCTCCCTTCAGTCTGTCACTACAGATGTAGCAGACTTGGCACAGGGAGAAGTTTCCAAAGGGGTAAAAGTGCAAGCTCTACAAAACCCTTTAGACAGACTGAAGCACATACATTTCATGGAGATACTGACAGTGATCAATACCTTGAAAATCTTACATTATCTATGGTTCCCAGGACATCTCCCAGTTTAAACAAACAACATAACAGTTATGTGGTACACAAACCAAAAAGGGCTACCAGATCTTATCCTGTTTGCAGACTGGGCTGTGACAACTTGAGAGATAGCAACTCAGTTTCAGTTTGACTCTACATGTTTCATACATTCTGTCAGGTCAAAACTTGATTGCAGATAAACTCACCAGGACCAACCCCCCCCCCCCCCACAAAGGGAAACTTCCTCCTGGAAACTTTCAAAAATTGATCCATCTGTTGGAAATACCTCAAGTAGATTGGTTTGCCTCCATTCATAACAGAAGGCTAGAGGAATTCTGCCCCAGGAATAGCTGCAAACAGACCTGGAAGACATGTGCCTTCTTATTCCAATGTATGAGAATGTTCTGTATGTTTTTCCAACCTTTCCACTGATATCCATTCTTCTAAATATCCAGAAGAACATGCCAAAAATTGAAGTGCTAACTCCTCTTTTGCCCAGTCAACAATGGTTCTCCCTTCTATTCAATCTGACCAAGGGCAATTACCCAAGCTTCCCCACAAACTGGATTTGTTGACATAAGACAGGCACTGTTTGATGTATCACAACCTGAAAACACTTTATCTGCCTGGATGATAGAATTGTTAATACTTTTTTTTTCTGAGGAAGTGCAGCAGGTACTAAAGGAGGTGAAAAAAATGCTAACAGGCAATCGTATATGCCCAAGAGGAAATTATTTATTACCTGGTGCCAATCAAGGAACCAGGACCCTCTTCAGGCCCAGATGCCTTTTGTTCTTAATTATCTGTGAGACTTACTTCCCGGTGTCCTTTATTATTCTTCTGTGAAGGTGCAATTTTGGGTCACTTCTGCTTTGCTAGTCTGTCCTTGAACCCTTTCTATCCATGCTTAAGTTACAGTTGTTTGAAAGAGGCGTTGCATACTGCCTACCTAGAAAAGTAGTAGCTCCTCCTTGAGATCTCAACTTTGTACTTGAAAAGTTTATTCTTTCTTGTTTCAAAGCAGCTCATCAGGCTGAAATAATGTTCTTAACATAGAATATAGTTTTACTCATTGTTCTGACATTTACTAGGAGCATCTGAGTTACAAACATTTATAGTGAGTCAACCCCACCTCATTTTTAACAAGGATGGGGTTTATTTGAAAACTAATCCTCCTTTTATTCTTAAAGTGGTCTCAACATTTTACTTTAAACCAGGCTGTTTAGCTCCCCATCTTTTTTCCTGAAACCAAGAATACAGGAGAAAAGATTCTTCACATTCTGGACATCCACAGACAGCTCAGATACTACCTACACAAAAAAATGAGTCTTCAGGAAAGCTAATCAGCTGTTGGTCTCCTGTGAAGTTAAGAGGAAGGAAGACAGCCACTGTCAAAACAGACTATTAGCACGTCACTGTCTCATGCTATTGATTTTTGTTATACTCAACAAAATAGGCTGCTTCCAGAAAGGCGTAGCACCCAATCCACAAGGGCTTTGGCTTCTTTGGTGACTTTCTGGAAAGGAGTGCACTTGGAAGTATTTTAGAGGCAGCAACGTGGTCCTCCTATAACGCTTTTACAAACCACTACAAAATGGATTCCTTCTCCAGGTCCAGCACATTCCCCCTCCCCTTTTTTTTAGTTTTCTAAGCTATGGTAAAACACCTATACAGTTTAGGCTACTCCAGCACTGATCAAAATGATGAATATAGCACAGCTGTGGAAGTAAACTTATCATAACAGTATATGCTCAAATGATCGCTTTTGCAGTAGCTGCCCCCTCTTCCTCCTTTTTTGGTGTGTGTGTGTGTGTGTTTTTTTTTTGTTTGTTTTTTGTTTGTTTTTTATGTCAGGGTGTGTACCATCAATGTCCTCTTTCAGCTGACAGCATGAAGGCTCTGAACAGCTTGGTACCAAAATTGTTTTTAGTTAGGTCAGCTCATGCCTTCTAACAGTTTGGGCATGTGGAAGATCCACTAAATCTTTGGAAGCTGGCTGTTATATCCTTAGCAAACTATAACCTATAAAGGTTAGACTACTGCAGCAGAGATCATTCAAACATCTACTGTTATGGTAAGTTTATTTACACCACTGTATTACATGCGTAGTTTACCCTAGCTTACTAATCAGACAGTGCTGAATGCACTGAAAGAGGGGGATCCATGGGCAAACATGTTGAAATAGCCGACAAATAACTAAGAAAGTCCCTAGGATAGTCATTCAAACTGTAAAACCAGAGAAACACTAGCCCTGAAAGGGAAATGGTTACGTTGCTGTCAGCAACAAGAAAACAATTTCCATTCACTTAATACATGATTTTCTAGTAGAAGGCCTTCTTGTCACCATTAATACCTGCTGTACATCCTCAGCAAACATGTGCATACAGAAAATTAAGACCCTATCATCCAATCAGTTCAAGTTGATTGGGATTCAGGGTGCATTAAACACCCCTATTCTGTGTGAGCAGATCCATTCTGAGAGGCTGCTTGAAGCAAATGCCTGTGGCCCATTTCCTAAAGAAGGGAGGAGCACTATTGTCTGGGCCAGAAGGGAGTCACCACAATGTTCTTGGGGGGATTCCTTCTGAATTTTCAGAAGTACCCTGGTTATCAGTAAAAAGGATGTAAAAGCATCCAGGAATATTTCTGTCCATGGAAAAAAGGCATCTGTCTTCCAGGCCTTCTTGCATGGTTGCCTGGAGCAAATCCTTGCTAGCTAACTGTTAAGAGAGGAGCGTGTTCAGCTTTTTTGCCACACAGTTCTGCTCTGACAAAACGTAATATGCCTGTAGAGTGAGACTGCACTTTGAAGCTATACCCCAAGCTAACATGGTTAGCCTTTAAAGGGGGGTATGACTTGGTTCCTCCTTGCTTGTTCATGTACCTCATGACTGTGGTATTGTCTGAAAAAACATGAAGAGGTGCCAGGGACCAAAGATGAATCAGAGAGTTGAGTGCCTTCATCAGGGAAAGCACCTCCTTTATATTTACGTGCTTATGTCTGTGCTTGCTGTCCCAGATACCTTGAAATTTTATACCACCTGAAGCTCCTCCCCAAGCAAGACTGAAGCTTTGGAACAGGGAGGGAGAAGGACAGACTTGGATTTAAAGACATTAGTGGTCTCCGCAAAGTGATTTCTGACAGACCCCAGCACTGTGATTGAAAAGTCAAGGATGTTGGCGCTGGGACCAAGGAGAATTCAGATACAATTGTATCTTTCTCATGTGGAGTCTCACCAGGGATATCATAAGAATTATAAATGCTATGATACCCAAAATTCCGATGCATTCTCTCCCAGTGACTGAAGTCTGTGTAAAAAAAAAAAAAAACCTCAGAAATAGATCTAGATATAGATCTATTTTTCTCCTGTGGAAGAAAAGCTCTTTGAACTAGGGTGTCTAGCTGACACCCCAGGAACACAATCTTGTGTGAGGGAGTAAAAATAAAAAGACTTGAGTGTTCTCCTGACATCCCAGCTTGTGTAAGCGATTTCTCACCCAAGTCATAGATTCCTGACGCACTGAAAAGCACATTGCAAAGAGAAGCGAATCATCTAAACATGAACAGATATGGATACCCTGTAGCCTGCAATGAACTATAACTGGAGCTAGACACTGTGAACTCCTGGTGTAGTGCATAGTCCAAAGGGTAAGGCAAAGAAGTGATACTGTGATAAAGAAACACAAAACCTTACAAAACACCTTATATCTGGATGAATAGGGATGTGATAAACATCTATTAAATCTAGTGTTACCAGGAAACATGAATGACAAAGAAAAGGTTGTATGTTGTGAAGTGACAGCATTTTGAGTTTGGGAACTTATCACAAAAAGGTTCAAGAAAGATCCAGCGCTGGTCTCCAAGAATTTTCATTCTTTGGCACTAAAAACATCCTTGAATAAAAAGTTTTCCCCACCTGAGGAGGAGGAATTGGCTCTCTCACTCCCTGGGGCAGCAGGTGATGAAAAGACCGTTGGAAATAAACACATCTGGTCTGGTGGATAAGGGATTACCCCTAGAAAGGAGGACTTTCCTCCGGATGCCACCTGTAACCTTGATGAATGACTTCCAGAACATTTGTCTGAAGCTATCTGTAGTCAAAGAGAAAAGTGGAGATTCAGACTTTCTGAAAGGGAAAGAGGGCTGCCCAGGGTGGGAGGTGGGACAAGGTCCCTTAAGCAGTCATTCTGACTTGGACTTGCCTTGGTTTCGGGAGAATCCAGAATTCTTTTTTGAACCCCCTTATCCTTTATTCTTAACAGTCTGTTTACCTGCATTTTGTTGACTATTGACTATTTTTTTTTACTTTTTTTTTTTTTGCCAAAATTGGATGAGGGGTTAGGGACTCCCCTTAGAAATTTTGGAAAACGAGGGCTGAAAAATATTAAGCAATTTCCCTGTATCGGTCTATCCCTTTCATCACACTTTTTGATCACCTATGCAGCAGAGGGTCCAGAAACTAAATCTATCCAAAGGAAAATTTAAAATCTGATTTTTAACATCATTTGGGAGATTCTGAGAATGCATCCAGGCAAGGCTCCTCAAAACAGTGGCAGTAGCCACAAGCCCTAGAAGAAGTATCAACTGAATCGTACACAAAATGTAACCAATTAGTAGTGACCTGTATAATAGAATAATCTAAATTAAAGCATTTTTTTCTAAAAAGAAACTGCAGACAAATCATTCTTCATACTTTCACAGACCTTAAGATATGAACCTGACAATTCAAAACTCTAAAAATCAAGGTTGCAAAAGCATACATTTTCCCCAAACTTATCAATAACCTTCTTACCCTTACCAGAAAGAGTAGGACTGGCATTATCCAAATGTTTAGCAGCAATAGGACTAACTAAAGCTACAACTGCTGGGTCAGGTTTGGGAATAGTGTATAAAAGCTTTTGAGGAACTTTGTACATCCTAGCTGACTCTTCAGGGGCAGCTGGCTGATTATCACAAAAACTGCAGGCAGTAATACACATACCTACCAAAGTTGTAAGAACTGGAAGAACAGAAGGAGGTTCTGGAAATTCTTTCTGTAACACCTCATAGTACTTTCTGAGGGGCTAAGAAACCTCAATGTTCTCCCACTGTAAACACTGGGACATTCTGGAAATAGGCGTAAAGAAAGAGAACCCCACAAGGAGATTCAGAAACCGAGCTCTTCTCTAAGTCTAAGTCAGAAATCTAAGGTGAAAACCCTGTATCTGTTTCTTCATCTTCCTGTACTGATTCAGAACCTTGAATCTATTCAGGAAAACATGTACCCCCTCTTTCTTGTACCAGAAACGACTTTATAAGACGGATCAACAACCTGAATTAAATACTAATCCAGAACCAGTAAACTACTCCTGTCCAAAGAAATTTGAGAAGGAGTAGATAAATGCTTAGTTTTCCATTTCTTTTGACAGGTAAAATGGGGCCAACCATGTTATTAATGACAGGAGCAACTTCCCTAGGGATGGGCACAACATTCTGACTACACAGGGAAGTCTTCCCATTTCCCTCTCCCAGGAGTGACAAGAGAGGCTGTCCCTTGCAGACTGAGGGGGCCCCAATAGCCACAGTGGACATGGCTAACCCCTGGTAGTGGCTTGTAGGTGCTAAGCCAGAGGGATCTGGAGTAAAGGATGAGTGGTCTGAGGTACAACTGATGGCAGCAGCAGAGTCATCCACCTGTGGCTGAGGCAAAGTGCTAGCCTGTTGTAGTGGCAAAGGCTGTTTTTTTTTTTTTCTGGCTGGAATAAGGACCAGCCATGGGACCAACAGCTTCTGTCATGGTCAAGCTGAAAATGGTGCCTCAGCAAAAACTGGCAAAATTGTAAAGTCTTTAAAAGTCACTTTTTTCACATAAAAACACAGTAAAAGCACTTTATTTTACCTTTTAGGACTGGCAAAGTGTTTAAACACAATTTTCCCAGAACAAAAATGGTTTTCAAATACTTTAACTTTTAAACTAACAGGGAAAAACACTCTCATTTAAAAGAAGAATACAGTCTCATGACAGTCTGCTAAAATAGAAACTCCTAGTTTTAAAATCACCTTCCTAAACAAGAGTGTTATTTATATTTTAATGAAAATTCTTTTCCCCAAAGGGAACTTATCAGCCCAGCAAAGGCACAGCACAAACCAACTGCTGATCCTCAAAAGCCTCACAAGCATACTCTTTGGTCATAGGAAAGCTCTGAAGGGCTTGGTGCCTAAAACTGTCTTTTTAGTCAGCTCAAGCCTTAGAAGCTAAGCAGCTGTTATACCACTGACAGGATATATAACCCATATAATATAGCTAAAACTAGTGCAGCAGTGATTAATATGATGAGCATTCCCTGATTCTACCTAATCTCTGGCAAGGGGTATCAGAGGTGATTAAATCTGCCATAAAGTAAATACACTGCACAAAATGTAGACGTTTCTCCATTTAGAAAGAGCAGCATCATATGTCCCTCCCTCAACTGGTTAATTTGCAGGTTGTTATGAATTTTCTCAGGCTCCTATTTGTTTAGGGCGCAGTTATTCTACAGTCATCGTGCTATTTCTTCCTTTCCTGATGCTGTGGAGTCTAGAACTGTGAACTAGCTATAGCTGCTCAAACAGTTTCTTAAAAGGGGTTCTACAGCTCCATTTTCCTTTACAGACCTCCTGACTTGAGACTTAAACTTTGTGACCGACAGGGTTGCTTACCCTCTGTTTGAATGCAATGGTTCAGTGGTTTCGAGGTTCATCCTGTGTAAAACATTTTTTTTCCTAGTAGGTGTTACCTCTGCAGTTAGGATCAAAGACCTTAGGCCCTTGCACAGAAGGACCCATGTCTGGTTCTTCACATAGCTCAATACATTTCTTCCCTACACCAGAGTCAGAACTGTGCTTAAACCAGACCTTCATTTATCCCCTTTACTAAGCTGAGACAGAAACTCTGGGAGAAAGTACAGTTTTGTACCTACCATAAATGTAGATGTTCGACTGCTCATATAGCTGCAGTCATAACAGATGGGTTATCCTGCCGTCAGGCAGGTCCTCGGTCGGCCGAATTCCAAAGTCTAGGTCTGGCGTTGGTTGTCGTCGCTTCTTCCCTGATGTCAGTTCGGCAGGGGTATAAAAGAGGCAGCAGACGCCATTTTCTTCAGTTTTTCTTGCCCCAGATGTCAGGTGCCCCCAAGAAGGAAGGCAAACATAATGTTATGCAAAGATGCAATATTGATAAATCAAAAACAGTAGTTGCAAGCAAATACACCATAAAAGAATACCCCAAAAAGGTTATATGAAAAGTGTTTGTCATAAGCCTGTCCTAAGAGGGGATGGAGGGAGGGAAACCTGGACTGCAGCTGTATGAGCACTCAAACATCTACATTTATGGTAGGTACAAAACTGTACTATGTTCATCGTGCATACAGCTGCAGTCATAACAGATGGGTAGAATCCCAAAGCTAAGTAAGGGTGGTAGGCACTAAGTGGAACTAGGAGGAGCTAGGATGCCCTGCAGGACTGCTGTGGCAAAGCCCACTCTAGATTTTAAGTATAGTGGGAGGTGACAGTGCTTGGAGAAAGTGTGCACTGAACTCCAGGTGGCTGCTTCCAAAATGTCCTTGGTAGGGACCTCACTGAGGAAGGCTGCAGAGGTAGCTGTGGCTCTGGTGGAGTGGGATCTGATGCATGCAGGCACAGTTTTTCCATGAAATGAGTAACAAAAGCGTATGCAGTGGGCTATCCATTTTGAAATTGTCTGTTTGGAAATAGCCTTTCCTTGAGCACCTGCAGCATAGGACACAAAGAGTTGCTCAGATTTCCTGAATGGCTTTGTTCTGTCCAAATAGTAACGAAGTTGCCTGTGAATGTCCAAGGAATGTAGTAGTTTTTCTCCTTTGTTTTGTGGATTAGGATAAATGGTAGGTAAGTGGATAGTCTGATTCAAAGCTACACTGGATACTACCTTTGGCATAAAGGTAGGGTTGGGTTCGTAAGGAAACTCTGCCCTGATGGAAAATGATGAATGGCTGCACAGCCATGAGGGCCTGTAGCTCCGAAACCCTGCGTGCTGAGGTGATAGCCAGAAGAAAGGCTGTTTTCCATGACAAGTACTGTAACTCTGTTGAAGAAGCTGGCTCGAAGAGAGGAAGGGTCAGCTTTTCCAATACGAAGTTGAGGTCCCAAGCAGGGACTGGTGGTTTCCTTGGGGGGTTTTATATTCTTTGCCCCTCTGAGGAACTGCCTTAAGAGAGGATGAATTGGTAATGGGTTGAACCTGCAAGAAATCTGAGGTATCTTCTGCAATCTTGTCTGATAGGGACATGCAGGTATGCCTCCTTGAGGTCCAATGTTACCAGCCAAGACTCCTTGCCCAGCATGGGAAGAAGCTGCTGTAATGTGAGCATCTTGAATTTTGGCACCTGTAGATATGTGTTTAGGATGGATAGGTCTAAGATAGGTCTCCAATCTTTGTCTTTCCTTGGTACCAGGAATAGTCTGGAATAAAACCCTTGACCTTGTTCTTTTGCAGGTACCTCTTGAATTGCTTTCATGTCCATGAGAGCTGAAATTTGTTTTTGTGCCTCTGCCCTTTGATTTTGTGGCAGGTTTGGCATGCCTCTCATTTTTGGAAGGGTGTGAAAGTGGAACCTGTTGCCTCTGTCTATAATGTCCAGAATCCATTTGTCTTTTGTAATAATATGCCAATTTTTTGAGAATAATGTCAGTTTTCCGCCCAAAGATGCTGCCATTAAAGCTTTGCTTGGCAGGTGTAGGGGGAAGTCATTGTGTCTGTTTTCTAAAAGACTGTGATCTATCTTCTCCACCTCTTGGGGTTGGTGCTTGCCACTGTCTGGCTCTGAAAGATCCTTGAGGTTGCCCTCTACCCCTTGGACGCCTGTATCTGCCCCTTTGAGGTCTGTCCGTGGCTGGAAAGGACCAATTTTTGAAGGCCAGTTTCTGCTGAAACGTGGAGGCTGTACCTGCAGGAAATCTTTCACTGTTTGCATTGATTTCGCTTTTTCCTCCATTTTCTTTAGCACCTCCTCAGCTTTAACACCAAACAATACATCTTTTTGAAGAGGTGCATCTAATAATTTAGCTTTGACATGATCTGGTAAGGTTTGCTCTTTGAGCCAAGCATGCCTACGTATAACAGACCCCGTAACAGCAGCTCCACATGAGGCCTCTAAAGCATCAAAACCACACTGCAAGATATGTTTACCCACTTGCTCTGCACCATGCAACAAATCCTGCAACTCTTTTAAATCTGGTTGTTCTGGTTGTATCATCTTGCTTTTCAGCTGAGATATCAAAAACTGTTGATACTTTAACATATGGAACTGACAGTTTAATGCCCTCATGGTTAGTGGCCGAGGTGTACACCTTTTCCCCCACCTTTCTAAAGCTCTGGAATCTCTCTCTGAAGGTAATGGGTTTTTAGCAGTAGAGGCCTTAATTCCCTTGGGACCCTGTGAAATTGTTTCTGGGTCAGCAGTATGGCTTTTATATAGGAAATGGTGAGAATCAGGAACCCGGTAATACCTGTCTGGTTAACAGGAGCTGGTGGCAAAGAATCTGGATTAAGGCTGGCTTCTGTGTACACATCATCCAATATATCTAAAACAGGAGGGATAGCCAGAGGCCTATGCTGGGGGAGCAGAAGAAATTCCCTGAGCCTTTTCTTGGAATCTGAGTAATCTTGGCCTTCCCAGTGAAAGTGTTCCCTCAATGTATGCAGGGTTTCCCCAAAAGAGAAGTCCTCAGGGGGGGAGACCGAGGGAATAGACTCCTCTGCATCAAGGTCTTCGAATGGAGAATAGGCATAATCCTGGTCCTCAGATAGTTCTGAGGTAATAGAAGCTTAATCTGAGGAAGGGTAGTCTACCTCTAATCTGGGCCTTTTGTCAGAGGGGGGTTGAGAACCCTTGATAAGAGTAATCAAATCCTCAGCCATTTTAAGCATCTGTTTTTTAGGCATGGCGCCTTGAGAGGGGGTCTGAGGAACCTGTTTTTTGGTTTTCATGGCTGCTTTAGATTTAGTGAAGGCTTTAATAGAGAAGGAGGAAGGCCTGAAGATCCCTTGAGAAATGTCAGGCCTGTCTAAATTCTGAGTTTCCACACCAGGAGTGGCGTCAGTATCTGTAGTAGGAATGGGGGCCGAGGAGCCTGCGACCTCGGGTACTGAAGACACTGGTAATGCATTGTCATCGGTACTCAGGGGCTGCGTAGGCACCTCGCTGAATACCGGAGAACCGGTAGTCGGCCTTAGCGTGATTTCAGTAGGAGGTGTGGACCTCGTATGTCGGTCTTTATCTTTGCGTTTTTTGCTCAAAACTGGAGTCGGAGTATCCGACGACATAATATAATTAAATTTTTTGCCAAAAAAGTGAAGGGTGAACTCCGCCCGACGCTTAATAGTGCGCTTGTTGAATCTAGCACAAAAACGGCAGGCCGAGGCGTCGTGGTCTGAGCCTAAGCAAGGTATACAGAAAGAGTGGAAATCCTTATGCGGTATTTGCTTCCCACATGAAATGCAATTATTAACTTTGTCTGACATCGGTCTGAGGCAAGAAAAGTTTCCCCAACGGGGTACTTAGCTTTCAAGAAGACTTCGGCTGAAATACTTTTCTAAATCTCAGCAGCTGGCCGACCAGCACTTGCAAACTGCTTCTGCTTTGGGCACCGCGCGGCAAGAAAGACCGGAGAAAATGGTGTCGGCTGCCTCTTTTATACCCCTGCCGCACTGACGTCAGGGAAGAAGCAATGACAACCGATGCCGGACCTAGACTTTGGAATTCGGCCGACCGAGGACCCGCCTGACAGCAGGATAACCCATCTGTTATGACTGAGCTGTATATGCACGATGAACATCAAGACCCTCACATCCTGGCTGTACAGTGCCAGCTCATGCTTTTATTAAATCAGGAGTGTGTGTGTTTGGGTCTTTCATTTTCAGTTTCTGGTAATGTGCAGTACACTAAGTATAGGCCCAGGAAATGAAGAGACATAAATGCTAGCTTAGCTGTCGGCTTGCAAGTGCCAAACCCCTTTGGTCATATGGCTCATTCTAACATACTGCTACTCCTGAAGATATACTACAACCCCCTTTAATTATTAAAAAGGAAAAACCTATAACAATGTACTGTTATGCACTTCATATAGTGAATTGTTACCTTTGAACTGTGCTGTTGAGCCAGGGAACAATACACATGTGACGCCCGTGCACTGGCCCAGCAATCAAGAAGCCTCAAACCTCACCACCAACACCACTGAGGGGTGTCCATATAGGGAAAGGATAATAAATACACACACAGTGAAGTACAATTTCCTTAAGGGAACACAGAGATCACAGTCTGTCTGGGGGTGGTCTCTCCTTTCTCTCCAGATCCCCAATAAGACTCCCCACTGGCACAGCTATAGGGTCCAGATATCAGCCTAGTGAGCAAGCTAAAACCTCCAGCACCCTCTCTGTCTAACCAGTGCTTCGTGTCCCTGCCTAAGTAGTGGACACACACTTTGAGATAAGATTCTCCAGCTGGGCCCCCTTTACTGAGACTATAAGGTAGTACCCACTTGCCACCACACACTAATATTTATCAGCTACCAAAAGGCCCTTAAGAAAGGGTGTCCAATAATTACTGTGCAATATTACTACCCAAATGGTAAGTGCAACTGAACAGTCAAGGCTTAGTGGAGTGGCTTGATCAGTATCACTAAATACATGCAATGTACTCTAGAGCTTAAATTATCTCTACACAAAACAGCCACAGTTGAAATGTTTAAAAATATTTAATAAATAAAAACACAAGACAATACTTCCTACTACACAGTGCTAGTCAAGAGTTCAGAGATCCCAGGCAAATGCTTAAAATAATACAGTAGAATAGTTCTGACATCAACACAGAAAAACACTTAGTCTAATCTTCCTATTTCCTAGCTACTTCTACGAAAAACCTTACACATATCGCAAGACAGTGCTGGTGATGTTGGACATTCTCAAGACAAATGCTCTATGCCCTCATTTTTTCTGTCCTTAAATTGATAACACAGTACCACTGATTAATTTCAGATTACATTATTTCTTTCTGGTTCCCAGGCTAACAGAAACTCAAGTCAGGAAGCCAGAGCAATAAAATAAATTATATATGTAAATTCTAGCAATTAAATCTGTTCTCAAAAAAGCCAGAATGCCTTCCTCTAGACATCTCGGCTCCGGGTTTTAGTTCAACGAATTTCACAATGCTTGACTTATCAGCTTTCTTAGAGCAGAGTGCACTGTTGTTACATTTTTTCCAGTTCAGCATCCAATACAGTCTTTGCACATTTAAGAGAACAAGCCTGTGGCTTACATTAATATTTACAAATGACAGAATTGTCTACAAACTTCTATCTAAGTAGGCTGGTAGCCTTCACCTATCTTCGCAACAAACATAACGAGCTGTCAGGAAAACAACAATAATAAACAGCAGTCTGACATTTTAAAAACATTTTATTAATAAACCATTCATTGCATGAACTTAAACAATTTTGACCTTCTAACCATCATTTACACTTTGTTTCTACTTTTGCAAAACTAATCACTCAGCTACAAGTGTTTTTCTATCAACAGGCGGCATGCTTGATTTTTAATCTAACTCTTGCTTAGTAACCCGGCACTTTTCAAAACAGATGAAACTGACTTTTCTTTACAGGTCAACTCAAAATACTGACTGATAGTTTGTTGTCTAAAGCAAATATCCAAACTACTTTTAGAAATGACAGTTTTTCACAAAGAATTTAGTTGTAAGTTTTCTGAAGGCTACAGGATTGAAACTGCAATGGCTTTGCAATATGAACAAGCTAGACACTATACAAGAAAAACAGAGTGGCTTGGAATGACTCCCATGGCTTTAGAATAATACATAGTTCTAACTACTTAAATGCATTTGTGTAGCATAATACTACATTTCTTTCCAGAAAGCAGTTGGTAGTAGTAAGATCTCATTCTGAGACTCTGGGTTTCTCCCTTACAGAGCCCAACAGATTAAATGCATATTAATTACAAGTATTCTGTACAGACAGTGAATTTGAGTGTTTTTCACAGATCTGTTAGATATATATTTAGAAATTTATAAATGCATGTACTTCTATTGCTAGTTAGATGCATATACACTTATGTTGCTATAATATGTAGGAATAATAGAATCATTTAGATGCATGCTTTTCTGCTTGCTGGCATACACATATTAAAGAGTTAACCTGCTCTCAGCTAAAAATTAAATAAATAAAATGGCATTCATGCAATGTAACATGAAGTCTGGTACAGCTTGATAAAAATAAGCTGAATATTTAGTGTCTGAAACAAGCTTCAAGGTTTACAGATAAGGACCCAGGTGCAAAAAAGAAACAGAGTTGGAGGCAAGAACAACTTACTGAACTGTCAAGTAATTTGCCTTGAAACAAGAACACAAAAAGAGACTGCATGACATCATTGAAAGACTGGTTTCACACAGAAAGATTCTCAAACAGGAAAGCCTCCCTAAAAAGTTTAATTAGCAGACTAAAATACCAAAGTAATAACTTTGAGAGTTCCCAAAAGACTGCTTTCATAAGAATGTATATATGTGACATGTAATCTGATTTCTAGGGAGATCTGTTAGAGCTGTTTACTAGAGAAAACCTTTTATGCTGTACTGAAAAGAAACATGAAGACAGTAAACCCTGCAAGATGTACACTATTGTACATGTGGGTTATTTATACAGTTAATTCAGTAGTACTGCGTGAAAGTTTAAAATATTATTAGTCTTCAAAGTTTACGTGCACTAGCCAGACTTTTTTTTTTACAAGGTACTAAAATGCACATCTGACAAACATATGCATTTAATCGGGCACCAACATAGAGCTGCAGTCGACATCTTCAGTAAGATAAAACAAGACTGTCAATTGACATTTTCATCTTTTATTTTAAATAACTTTTCAATGGTGTGTCTTGCCTGCATTCGAACACAGAGGGAGTGGTACCTGTGCCTTGTATAAAGTCACTTCAGTAAAAGCGCAGTAACTAACATTTATGTACATGATTGAGTCCGGAATAAGAGCATTTCAACTTCCACAGTTTGCAGCAGTACAGTTCCTCAGACGTCTGAATCCAAAAAAGGACTGCAGGGCAGGAAGAAAGCAGTGCCATAAATTCTCCAGGATGGTAAAGACTTCAAGTTCGAATTTGTCACTGCCAAATTCGTTTCACCAGCTTTTCTAGTAACTACAAATGTTTTCCAACCATCTATGGTGCTCAGAACTGGCCAGCTGAAGTCAATGTAAACTTTGGTAAGAATATTTTTGTGGCTTACATAACAGCATGAATGCCATAAATCAGGCTAGAAAAGGTAGTAAACACAATATGACTATTAATGTGTCAAGTTTAGATAAACTACAGAAGTTGTATAAACAGCATATTAGCAAATGTAAAACCTTATTAGGGCAAGTTGACAGTCAAAACATACTGTATGTAAATGCATTTCGTTTGACTGGGATCAAACAAAAACACGATTGGCATGACAGTAAATGTTTATTGTGCAAGTCATATAAAACTGCTTTCTGTGTGCAATGTCATAAAAATACAGTTCAGACCATTGTTAATCATAAAGCAGAACATAAGGGTCATTCACTTGCATTATGTCCTGTCATCACATGTAAAATGTTAATTTCAGAGTTACGACAGCAGTCAAGTCAGTTACTGACAAAATCTTCTGTACAACTTGTTAGACAAAAGTGGCATAAAACCACTGCACAGTACAACACAGATAAGAACAAAGAAAAGATTCTTGGTGAATTGACAAAAAGAATTAATAAATTTCTAAGAGACAGACAGAATGAGTTCAGAAAGTTAAGACAACATATACAAACACTGTTTCAAAACTGCACAAGAGCTTTAGAGTCAGCAGAACAGAATACAAAGAAATATCAGACAGCCAGTGCAGAATCACAAGGCAAAAACATTCTGGAGAGTAAAGAGTTAAAGCAAAAGCAATTAGCTACACTGACAAAAAGAGACATTCCATATCTTACCCAACAGTTAACTACTGTCAAAATATAATTTACGACATACTATTCTACATTTAGAAATGGTTAGCATAAACAGCAGAATCTTATGTAACTTTCATTCATTTAAAGCAAGACATTTATCAGTTAAACAGTAAAGTAAGAAGTATAACTGCCATTCTTATGACATACATATAGGGATAGCCACTCATGTTAAATAATTTCCAAATCACCATTTCAAATAACAAAACAGTTCTAGGGCAAAAAAAATCAAATGAGAGTACTTAAAAGCAGTAAAGACATGAGGTCACAAAGACGGACTTCCATACATTTTCTTTTCACCTAAAGTGCATCTGTTTAAAATACACAAGTAAAAACATATTTGTCTGTGCTTCTTTATTGTCATTAAGTGATTAGGGTACCATCAACATGTACGCTAGTACGACAAAACTACCAGAAATACATTTTAATGTTTTAGCAATGTTTAATTAGCAGGCTTCAGTTTAATACTACATTTGTAAACTAGACTGAGTGTACATTACAACCATGCTGCTGTGCTGTGTCTTTCGGCTAAATCTGTACAAACAAGCATATGCTGTACAGTAAATGGTTTAATATATAAACAGCATTCTTCTATCTGTGTAAATAGAAATTGTTCCTCAGTTCACTTATATGTATAGTAACAAGTCAAAGCTTGACATTTATGACATGTTTTATTTCCAAAAAACAAGACTGCAGTGCCTTTTTGCAATAATATCCACAAGCATTGTCAATGTAAAATCACTGTATAGAGTCATATTCAGCAATTGCAAAATACAGCTCATGACTGGTAAAACATTTTTACAGAATGGTCTTTAACGAAAAAAGTTAAATTAAATAATTCATTCAATTCTAGTAGTAATAGTTATCACAGTGTTGACAATAACTCCCTGCATCAAAAGAAAACTAAAGGTTTTGCTTCCTAATGTGTTTCACATAATCAGCATTTTTAAATAAAACAGAAGGAAATGTGAGATATATATTCAGAAATGTATAAATGCATGCACTTCTGTTGCTAGTCAGACACAAATACACTTCTGTTGCTATAACATATGTAGGAATAATATAGTCACAGATGCATGCTTTTCTGTTCACTGGCATACACATATTAAAGTGTTAAGCTGTTTTCAGCAAACAATTAAATATATAAATAAATAAAATGGCATTCATGCAATGTAACATGAAGTCTGGTACAGCTTGAGAAAAATTAGCTGAATGTTCAGTGTCTGGAACCAGTTTCAAGGTTGCTAGATAAGGACCCAGGTGCAAAAAACAGACCAAGTTGGAGGCAAAAACAACTTACTGAACTGTCACATAATTCACAAGAACACAAAGGAGCTTAACAGACTGCATGACATCATCAAAAGACTGCTTCACACAGAAACGTTCTCAAACAGGAAAGACTCCCTAAGTACCAAAGTAATGATTTTGAAAGTTCCCAAGACTGCTTTCATAATAATGTATATATATATATATGTGAGATGTAATCTGATTTTTTGGGGAGATCTGTTAGAGCTCTTTACTGGAGAAAACCTTTTATGATGCATAGAAGAGAAACTTGAAGACAGTAAACCATGCAAGCTGTAAATTACTGTACATGTGGTCTGTTATATAGCCAGTTATTTTATAGTACTGCGTAAAAGTTTAAAAGGTTAATAGTCTGCAAAGTTTATCTGCAATAACCAGACTTTTATTCTACAAGGCACTAACAAAAGCACATCTGACAAACATTTGCATTTAATTAGGCACTAACATAGAGCTCTAGTTGTCAGCTTCAGCAAGATAAGACAAGACTGGCATTTAATCATTTAATCAATCATTTTTAAATAACTTTTCAAGATCTGCCACTTTTCAGTAAAGCAGTGACAAACACAGACGAGGACTCCCCATTCACATCAGTTGAACTGGCGGCACAAGCTCTTTGACTGCATTGCACACAGGACTAAACTTGGCTTTGGAGTCTCAAAGTACAGTTGTGTACACTTACCATAAATGTAGACGTTCGAGTGTATTCACTGTTGCAGTCATCACATTTGGGTTATCTGCCTGCAGGTAGCGCTCAGCCGGCCTGAATACCAGAGTCTTTGGATTTCTGTATCGGATGCCGTCTCTTCATCCATGACGTCAGGTCATGAGGGAGTATAAAACATGCAGCAGACGCCATTACATCAGTTTTTCTTGCCCCAGATGTCAGGTGCCCCCACAATAGGAAGCAATTATATGGTATGGTACACCCCCCATCAAAAAGCAAACACACCAGAAAAAATAAATATACCAAACAAGAAGGAAAGGTAGAGCCAAGAGAAGTCAGTGGGCTGGAGGGAGGGTAACCAGGACTGCAACAGTGAATGCACTCGAACATCTACATTTATGGTAAGTGTACACAACTATACTATGTTCTTCGTGTTTCACTGTTGCAGTCATCACAATTGCGATGACTCCTAAAGCTAAGGAAGGGAGGAGGAAGTTAAAGAGAATTAGGGCCAGGTATTAAGCTCTGCAAGACTGCAGTGGCAAATCCACCTCTGGATTTTGAAAAGATAGGCATGTGGTAATGCTTGGTGAAGGTATGTACAGAGCTCCAGGTAGCAGCTTCTAGGATGTCCCTGGTAGGGACTCCTCTGAAAAAAGCCGCAGAGGTAGATGCAGCCCTGGTGGAATGTCATCTTATCCCCTGTGGAGTAGGATTTCCATGGTGCTTGTAGCAGAAATGAATGCAATCGGCTATCCATTTGGAAATGGTTTGCTTTGAAATGGCCTTTTCCTCTGCCCCTGCAGCAAAGCCAACTAGCAGCTGTTCAGATTTTCTGAGAGTCTTAGTCCTGTCCAGATAAAATCTAAGTTGTCTGTGCATGTCCAGAGAGTGCATTATTCGTTCCCCTTTGTTTTGTGGATTAGGGAAAAAAGTAGGAAAATTAATGGACTGATTTAGGGACACACTAGACACCCCACCTTGGGCATAAAAGAAGGATTAGTCCTGAGGGAAACCCTGTCCGCATGGAAGATCATGAAGGGTTCCACTGCCATGAGGGCTTGTAATTCACACTCTCTTCTTGCTGAAGTGATGGCTAGAAGGAAGGCTGTATTCCAAGAAAGGAATTTCAACTCTACTGTTGCAGCTGGCTCAAAGAGGGGGAGAGTGAGCTTTTCCAATACAAAGTTAAGGTCTCAGGCTGGAGTGGGAGCTCTCCTGGGGGTTCTTAAATGTTTGACCCCTCTAAGGAATTGATTTAGCAAGGGGTGAGAGAAGAGGGGTGGCTCAGTATTATAATCTGCTGATATGGCAGAGGCATGAATTTTAATTGATGAGAAGGAAAAGCCCTTATGGAGCATTTCTGTTAAGTATTGTAGAATATGAGGTAAGCTGGGCACCGTTGTGCCCATCCCCTGAGCCTAGCTCCAGGAACAGTATCTTTTCCACTTTTCAGCATAGCATTTTCTAGTACTAGGCCTCCTTGCCTCCAGAATGACATTCAGCACCTACTTACTGAGGGATGCTAGAGGAGAGCTCAAGGAATTAGCCAGGCTGCAAAGGTTCAGGGTTTGAGCCTGAAGATGCAGAATTTGGCCCAACTACTGGGACAGCAGGGAAGGGGTCTGAGGCAGTTGCCATGGTTCCAGCAGTGTCATACTGCGGAAGAGGAGTTACCAGTGTTGGCGTGCCAAGTCTGGTGCAATCAGCATTGTCCTGGGTTTGTCCTGTTTGATCTTTAGAAGAACCTTCGAGAGGAGAGGCAGAGGGGGAAAGGCATACACTGACAGGCTTTCCCAGGTAAAGGACAGGGCATCCACTTTCCAAGCTTGACTGTGGGGAGTTCTTGTGCAGAATTTGTTCAATTGGTAGTTCTGAGGGGAGGCAAACAGGTCTACCTCTGGAGTCCCCACACTGGTTCCTCAAGAGGTTGAATATTTTGGGTTCTAGTTTCCATTCGGTGGGTCCATGAGATTTCTGTTTAAGTCGTCTGCCAGTCAATTTAGTTTGCCTGGCAGGAATTGAGCTTCTAGGTGCACTTGGGTAGCTCAAGGCTGTGTTCCACAGAGCCATGGCTAGTCTGCAGAGAGGGTACGAGTGGGTTCCACCCTGCTTGTTTATGTAACACATAACTGTGGTATTGTCTGTCTTTACCAATAGTTGTCCTGGAAGAATGCGGTGTTTGAAGGCTGTCAGAGCATTCTGTACAGCTAACATTTCATTTTGACTGATATGCAGGTGCATCTGTTTCGTGTTCCATTTGCCCTGAATGCACTGCCATGCCATGTGAGCCCCCCATGCATAGTCTGTTGTTAGGGTTTGGATGGCAGGGGGTAGAGTGAAAGGGAGTCCCTTGTTGTGGTAGCAGGCCTCTGCCCACCAAAGTAACTCTGTCTTCATACAAGGAATGATAGAAATCATTGTTTCCATGTTACGAGAATGTTGACACCATAGACTTTTTAGACACCATTGTAGTTTCCTCACATGCAGTCTTGCCTATGGAATTAGAAGAATGCAAGAAGCCATGAACCCCAGGGCTGGTAGTATTTTCCTTGCAGATAGCTGGGTCTTTGTAGCCAGTAGTTTGAAGTTGGTTGTCAAATAAACTTGTTTCTCTGGAGTGAGGAAAGCCATCTAGGAAGTGGTGCACAAGCTTGCTCCCACGAATGCAATCTGTTGGGAGGGTACTAGGTGAGATTTCTTTTCGTTTATGGTGTACCCGAGTGAGGTTAGAAGTTCCTTTACAAATGTCAGATGTTTTAAAAGCAAGTCCTGGCTTTCTGCCTGAATTAGAATCATCCAACTATGGGTATGTCTGAATATTTCTCTGCCTGCAAAAAGCAATGGCTGGAGCTAGACACTTTGTGAATACCCTATGTGCAGTAGATAAGTCAAAGGGAAGTGCAGAGAACTGATAGTGCATGGAGCCTGCCCTGAAGTGTAGGTATTTCCTGCAAGATTCCCTTCTTGGAATGTGCAGGTAAGCTTCCTTTAAGTCTAAGGTTGCCAACCAGGCAACTTTGCCTAGCATAGGAAGCAGCTGTTGAAGTGTTAGCATTTTGAATTTTGGAATTACCATAAAGGTGTTTAGAATAAAAAGGTCTAGGATAGGATGCCAGGAGCTGTCTTTTCTGGGTACCAGGAAAAGTCTTGAATAAAAACCTTGTCCCCTTTCTTCCGCTGGGACAGGTTGAATAGCCCTGATACTTAGAAGAGAGAGAAAGTACAGTTTTGTACCTACCATAAATGTTGTTCGAGTGTTCACACTGCTGCGGTCATTACACTTGGGTTATCCCTGCCGTCAGGCGGTCCCGCAGTCGGCCAGAGTTCCAAAGTCTTGGTTCGGCGTCGGTTCCTGTTGCTTCTTCCCTGACGTCAGTGCACCAGGGGTATATAAGATGCATCCGACGTCATTTTCTTCAGTTTTTCTTGCCCCAGGTGTCAGGTGCCCCCAAGTAGGTAGGCAATACATATTGCTAAAAAAATATATACATATAAAAATAAAAACAATACCTTCAGTTACAAGCAAATACACCACAAAGGTTGTATAGGATAGTCCAGCTAGTTCAGAGGGGATGGAGGAAGGGTAACCTGGTCTGCAGCAGTGTGAACACTTGAACATCTACATTTATGGTAGGTACAAAACTGTACTATGTTCATCGTGTTACACTGCTGTAGTCATTACACTTGGGTAGAATCCCAAAGCTAAGGTTGGGTGGCTGGTCTATAAAGAGTTAGGATTGGCTATGAGGCCCTGCAGAACTGCAGTGGCAAATCCTGCTCTGGATTTAGAGTAAAGAGGCAGGTGGTAATGCTTGGTAAAGGTGTGCACTGAACTCCAAGTTGCAGCCTCCAAAATTTCCTTGGCAAGTACTCCTCTGAGAAAGGCTGCTGAAGTGGCTGTCGCCCTGGTGGAATGTGGCCTAATGTTATTTGGGACTGATTTTCCATGCTGTGTGTAGCAGTAACAAATACAGTGTCCTATCCATTTGGATATAGTCTGCTTTGAGATAGCCTTGCCCTGTGATCCTGCAGCATATGCTACAAACACAGTTGCTCAGTTTTCCTGAAAGCTTTTGTTTTGTCCAAGTAGAAGCATAGCTGCCTGTGTATGTCCAAAGAATGCAGAAGTTTCTCCCCTTTATTCTGGGGGTTTGGATAAAAAGTTGGCAAATGGATGGTTTGGTTAAGAGCCACACTAGATACCACCTTTGGCATAAAGGTAGGGTTTGTCCTTAGAGAAACCCTGTCCTGATGAGAAATTATAAAACGTTCCACTGCCATCAATGCCTGTAGCTTTGAGACTCTTCGTGCTGAAATTACTGCCAGGAGCAGAGCTGTTTTCCATGATAAAAATTTTAGATCAGCTGTATTGGCTGGCTCAAAAGGTGGCAGGATCAGTTTTTCCAAAAACGAAATTGAGGTCCCAAGTTGGTGTTGGTGCTCTCCGGGGTGGTCTTATGTTTTTAGCCCCTCTGAGGTACTGCTTTAGCAAGGGATGTGAGAATAAAGGAGGATCTGTGTTGTAATGTGCTGAAATGGCAGAGGCATGGATCTTAATTGATGAGAAGGATAGGCCTCTGTCCAGCATCTCAGTTAAGTATTGTAAAATCTAAGGAATGTTTAGAACAAGAGGGTCAAGGCTTTGAGCCTGGTTGCAGGCGCAGAATCTCTTCCATTTTTCTGAGTAAGCTTTCCTGGTGCTAGGCCTCCTGGCCTCCAAAACGACATCCATAACAGCTTTAGAGAGAGGTGTTGCCTGTTTGACTAATGAATCTGCCATGCAGCCAGGTTTAAGGTTTTGAGCTGACCGTGCAGGATCTGATTGTTTTGTTGAGTCAGAAGGTGTGGAATTTCAGGCAAAATCCATGGTGGGCCTTGAGCTAAGTTCCTTAAGATAGGGTACCAGTGTTGGCGTGGCCAGTCTGGAGCCTTCAGGATCATCTGTGGTTTTTCTTGTCTGGCTTTTAGGAGTACCTCTGAAAGGAGAGGCAGTGGCGGGAAGGCATAAACTTTTAGGTTTTTCCAGCTGAACAAAACAGCATCCACTTTCCATGCTTGTTTGTACAGAATTTTTGTAGTTGGCAATTCAGTGGGGAGGCAAAAAGATCTATGTCTGGGCATCCCCATTTTTGAGTTACCATGCTGAAGATTTGCGGATTCAATTTCCATTCGTGAGGGTCCATGATATTTCTGCTTAGATAGTCTGCCAGAGTATTTTTCTTTCCTGGCAGGAATTGTGCTTACAGGTGAACTTGATACGTTAGAGCTGTGTTCCACAAGGTCATGGCTTGCCTGCATAGGGGATAAGAATGAGCGCCCCCTTGCTTATTTATGTACCACATTACTGTGGTGTTGTCTGTCTTTAGTAATAATTGTCCTGGATGCAGAAGGTCCATGAAAGCTGTTAGGGCATTTTGAACAGCCAACATCTCTTTTTGATTGATGTGAAGATGCATCTGGTCTGTGGTCCACTTGCCCTGAATACATTTTCCTGCCATGTGTGCTCCCCAGGCGTAATCCGAAGCATCTGTTGTTAGAGTTTGCCTGGCTGTGGGTAGAGTAAAAGGCTGACCCTTGTTTAGGTGACATGCCTGTGCCCACCACTGAAACTCCTGTTGGAGGCAGGGAATCATTGGTATTACTGCTTTTAACCTGTGAGAGTGTTGAGACCAAACACTTTTTAGGTACCATTATAATTTCCTCATATGCAGTCTGGCATATGGTATTAGTAGTATGCAGGATGCCATGAATCCCGGGGCCTGCAGAATTTTTCTTGCAGGGAGATGGGACTTTTTTGCCAGTAATTGAAAATATTGAGTTAGTTGAACTTGTTTGTCTGGCGTGAGGTAAGCCATCTGGGCCGTTGTATTTAAGCTGGCACCCAGGAATATAATCTGTTGTGAGGGCACTAGTTTTGACTTCTTTTTGTTGACTGTGTACCCTAGAGAAATTAACAACCTTTTTACAAACGCCAGATGCTTTAGAAGAATGTCCTTTGTCTCTGCTTGAATGAGGCAGTCGTCCAGGTATGGATATATTTGAATTCCTTTTTGTCTGCAAAATGCAATTACTGGTGCCAGGCACTTTGTGAAGACCCTGGGCAGAGTAGATAAGCCAAAGGGCAGTGCAGAGAATTGGGAGTGCATTGTACCAGCTTTGAATCTGAGGTATCTTCTGCAATTTTGTCTGATAGGGACATATAGGTATGCCTCTTTGAGGTCCAGAGTAACAAGCCAAGCCTTCTTGCCCAGCATGGGTAGAAGCTGCTGTAATGTCAACATTTTGAATTTCGGAATATCCAGGTAAGTATTTAGAATTGAAAGGTCTAGTATGGGCCTCCAGGCCTTGTCCTTTCTGGGGACCAGGAAGAGTCTTGAGTAAAATCCTTGTCCTTGTTCCTGTTGTGGTACTTTTTGAATAGCTCTCATGTCTATGAGGGCTGAAATTTGTTTTTGTGCCTCTGCCCATTGATTTTGTGGCAGGTCTGGCATTACTTTTAGCCTTGGTAAAGTATGAAAGTGGAACCTGTAACCTTGAGACACAATATTCAGAACCCATTTGTCTTGAGTGATTGTTTGCCAGTTTTGAGAAAAAAAGTGCTAGTTTTCCCCCTAAGGGGGCTTCCAAAAGGGAAGTGCTTGGCATACGAAGGGGAAAGTCATTGTGACTGTTTCCTGTAAGGTTGAGACTTGTCCTCACCTCCTTTTGAGGTTGAGGTGCCTCACTGTCGTTGTCTGTCTGAGCCTTGGGGTTGAGATCTGCCTCTTGGGCATCTGTATCTGCCTCTCTGTGGCCTGTCTGACACTGGAAAGGACCAATTCTTTGTTGGCCAATTTCTGCTAAATCGAGGTGGCTGTACCTGTAAGAAATCCTTGACTGTTTGCATAGATTTAGCTTTATCCTCCATTTTCTTTTACACCTCTTCTGCCTTAACACCAGACAAGGTATCATGCTGTAAAGGAACATCCAATAATTTTGCCTTAACATGATCAGGTAAACGCTGTTCTTTTAACCAAGCATGTCTTTGAATCACAGAACCTGTAACTGCGGCTCTACAAGAGGCCTCTAAAGAATCAAAACCACATTGCAGAGTATGTTTTCCCACCTGTTCAACTGCATGCAATAAATCCTGCATTTCTTTACAATCAGGAGTTCTGAGCTTGCAAGCATTTTCTGTTTTAACTGAGCCATTAAATATTGTTGGTACTTGAGCATGTGAAACTGGCAATTTAAAGCTCTTACTGCCAAAGTTGCAGAAGTGTATACTTTCTTCCCCCATCTATCCAAAGCTCTGGAATCTCTGTCACAGGGTACTGGATTTTTTGCAATGGATGCCTTAACCCCTTTTGGACCCTGGGAAATAGCTTCTGGATCAGCAGAATGGTGTTTATAAAGAAACTTGAGAGAGTCAGGGACTCTATAATACCTATCTGGCTTGGCTGGTGCAGGGGGGGGCAAAGAATCAGAAGATAAGCTGGATTCTGAGAACACATCATCCACAATATCTAGCACAGGCGGAATAGCCAGGGGCCTGTGCTGAGGCAATAAAAGGAAATCCCTTAGCCTTTTCTTGGATTCTGAGTAATCCTGACTTTCCCAATGGAAATGCTCCCTCGTGGTATGTAAAGTTTCCCCAAAAGAATAATCCTCAGGAGGACAGGCTGAAGGGATAGATTCTTCAGCATCAGAGTCCTCACGGGGGGGTAGAGAGTATCCCTGGTCTGAAGTGGAATCAGAGGAAATGGAAATCTGATCAGAGGAATCCTAGTCTGTATCCTGCCTAGGCCTTTTCTCAGGAGGGGGATGGGAACCCCTGATTAGGGTAATGAGGTCTTCGGCCATTTTAAGCATCTGTTTCTTAGGCATGGAGGACTGTCCAGGAGAATGCTGTACTTGTTTCTTTGTCTTTAATGCTACTTTTGTCTTGGCTGTTGTTTTAATGGTAAGTTGTGAAGGTCTGAAAACACCCTCAGAAGCCGATGCCTGCTCAGCGGCTCCGAACACATCTGAGGGATTAGTTTCCGTAGGCCCAATACCTTGAGTTTCCAGAGGCCTAGATGTCTCCACGTGGGAGTCGGAGGCGGCCTGTGACTCTGAGGTAGCGGATGTCAGGGGCTGCGAAAGCGCCTCACTGAGAACCGGCGACTGGCCTAGAAGAGGTTTCGTCGTCGGTTTTGGACCTCGGATGCCTGTCGTTATTCTTGTCTTTGCATTTTTTTGGTATTGCGGTCATTGGTTGATCCGACGGCATAGTATAATTGAGCCTTCAGCCAAAGTAGTGCAAAGCAAAATCAAAACGTCTTTTTATAGTGCGTTTGTTAAATCTAGCACAAAACCGGACTAGTGACGTTGTGATCAGGGCCTAGGTATGGAATACAGTAAGAGTGGAAGTCCTTATGAGGTATTTGCTTCCCACAAGAAATACAATTATTAACTTTTTCTGACATCGGTCTGAGGAAAGAAAAAAGTTTCCCCAACGGGGTACTTAGCTTTACTGAAGACTTTGAATCTGAAATTCGACTTTGAAAATCTCAGGAGTCAGCCGACTGGCACTTGCGAACTGCTTCTGCTTCGGGCACCTCGTGGCAAGAAAGACTGAAGAAAATGGCGTCGGATGCATCTTATATACCCCTTGCACACTGACGTCAGGGAAGAAGTGACAGCAACCGACGCCGGACCAAGACTTTGGAACTCTGGCCGACTGCGGGATCGCCTGATGGCAGGGATAACCCAAGTGTAATGACTGCAGCAGTGTAACACGATGAACATCCTGCTGTTGGGCCTCTGCCCACTGATTTCGGGGTAGGTCTGGCCAACCGTTTGGGGTTGGTAGGATGTGGAAGTAGAAACTGTATCCTTGGAAATCTATATTCAAAACCCATTTGTCTTGGGTAATGAGGTCCCAGTTTTTTGCATGCAGGGCGAGCTTTCCTCCTAAGGGAGCAGGCATTTGAGCAGGGCTTAGAAGAATTAAGGTTAGGTCATTGTGCCATTTTTCCATATGGGGGTGCCTTAACACTCCCTGCTTTGGAAGTGGGAGCCCCCCACTGCTTAGGCCTGTGCTTAGCCTGAGACTGTAACCTAGGTGGTCTGCTGTTCTTGAGTTTGGACTGACTGGGTCGGGAAGAGACTGGAAAGGAGCAATTCGTTGAAAGCCAATGCCTAGTAAATCTGGGAGGTTGTACTTGCAGGAATTCTTTAACAGTTTGCATAGATTTAGCTTTTTCCTCCATCTTTTTGAGGACGACTTCTGCTTTGCTGCCAAACAGGAGGTTTTGGTTTAAGGGAGCATCCAGTAATTTAGCTTTAACATGATCTGGCAAATTTTGCTCCTTAAGCCAAGCATGCTTTCTAAGTACAAACCCAGTGACAGCAGCCCTGCAAGATGCTTCTAAAGAGTCAAAACCACAGTTGCAACGTATGTTTACCAACTTGTTCTGCAGAATGCATTAAATCCTCAAATTCTTTTGTGCTCAGCAAAGTCAGGAATCAACATAATTTTCTGTTTAAGTAGTCCCATAATATGCTGCTGTTACTTTAACATATCAAACTGGCAATTTAAAGCCCTAATGGCCCAAGTAGCAGATGTGTATACCTTCCTATCCCATCTGTCCAAGGCTCTAGAATCTCTATCATAATAGGATTTTTGGCAGCAGTAGCCTTAATGCCCTTTGGCCCTTGTGAAATTGTCTCTGGACCCGCAGAAGGATTCTTGAAGAGGAACCTGTGAGAGTCAGGTGCTCTGTAATACCTGTCAGGTTTACTGGGATCTGGAGGTAAGGTGTCTGGGGAAAGGCTAGATTCCAGGAAAGCATCATCTACAATGTCCAGAAGAGGAGGGATAGTTAAAGGCCTCTGTTGAGGAAGGAGTAAGAATTCCCTAAGCCTCTTGTTGGAGTCAGAGTAATCCTGGCTTTCCCAGCAGAAATGCTCCCTGAGAGTATGCAAGGTTTCACCAAAAGAAAAATCTTCTGGAGGGGAAGCAGAGGGAATAGAATCCTCTGCATCAGAATCCTCATGGGTAGATAAGGGCAAATCCTGGTAATCAGAAGAAACAGAAATATCAGATTTCTGATCAGAAGGAAAATCAGTTCTAGGTCTCTTAGGGGGAAGGCTGGCTTCGCCTAATTAAGGTAATAAGGTCTTCATCCAATCTAAACATTTGTTTTATAAGCATATGGGCCTGACCATGCAGTTTGGATGTCGGTTTTCTAGGCGTGCTGCGAGTTTTAGGCCTGGATGAAGAAGATGGTGTTGGTTTAACATGCAAGTCTGCAGGCCAGAATGCTCCCTCAGAAGCCGGTGCCTGTACAGCGGCTCCGGACCCATCCAAGGTAGAGAAATCTGCAGGTTCCATAGTCGAAGAAGCATCTCGCAGCATACCGGACTCTGAATGGGTCTCAGTATAAGGCTGCGAATCTGATGTAACGAGTATCAGGGGCTGCAAAATCGCCTCATTGAGTATCGGCAGACTGGCGACTAGCTTAACGGAAGCATTGTCGGCAGTTTTGGACCTATGCGGTCTGTCTCTGCTTTATCCTTACGTTTTTTCAGAAGAACGGTAGTTGGATGGCTAAGCCATTTCTGGATAGTTATACAGAGTACCAAAATAATTTGCTGCAAATATAGCCAGACGACGAATAGTTCGGGGGTTGAAATGGCACAAAACCAACATAGAGGGACATCGTGGTCTGGGCCTAAGCAAGGAATGCAGTACGAATAAAAATCTTTATGAGCTATTTGCTTTCCACAGGTAATACAATTGTTAACTTTTATGGACCTTGGTTAAGAGCAAGAAAAAGGATCCCCAATGGGGTACACTTAGCTTTTTTGAAGACTTCGGTTCTGAAACTCGAAAACGAAAATTTCAGGAGTCGGCCGACCGGCACATGCGAACTGCTTCTGCTTCGGGCACCGTGGCAAGAAAGACTAATGTAATGGTGTCAGCTGCATGTTTTATACCTGACGTCATGGAAGAAGAGACAGCATCCGACGCAGGAATCCAAGACTCTGGTATTCAGGCTGGCTGAGGGCCACCTGCAAGCAGATAACCCAAATGTGATGACTGCAACAGTGAAACACGAAGAATATCCAGGACTGCAACAGTGAACAAATTCGAACATCTACATTTATGGTAAGTGTACACAACTGTACTATGTTCTTTGTGTTTCACTGTTGCAGTCATCACATTTGGATTGATTCCCAAAGCTAAGGAAGGGTGGAGGTAGATTTAAGAAGCATTAGGGCTGGCAATCAGGCCCTGTAAGACTGCTGTGGCAAATCCAGCTCTGGATTTAGAAAAGATAGGCAAGTGGTAATGCTTGGTGAAAGTATGTACAGAGCTCCAGTTTGCAGCTTCCAGGATGTCCCTGGTAGGAACTCCTCTGAGAAATGCAGTAGAGGTACATGCAGCCCTAATGGAATGTGTTCTTAATCCCTGTGGGGTAGGTTTTCCATGGTGCTTGTAGTAGAAATGGATGCAGTGTGCTATCCATTTAGAAATGGCTTGCTTTGAAATGGCCTTCCCCTCTACCCCTGCAGCAAAGCTGACTAGCAGCTGGTCAAATTTTCTGAGAGGCTTAGTCCTGTCCAAATAGAATCTAAGCTGTCTGTGCACGTCCAGAGAATGCAGTATCCTTTCCCCTTTATTCTGAGGGTTAGGGAAAAAAGTAGGCAAATGAATGGACTGGTTTAAAGCCACACTAGACACCACCTTGGGCATAAAAGATGGGTTAGTCCTGAGGGAAACTCAGTCCACATGGAAGATAATGAAGGGTTCCACTGCCATAAGGGCCTGCAGTTCAGACACCCTTCTTGCTGACGTGATGGCTAGAAGTAAAGCTGTTTTCCAAGATAGGAATTTCAACTATTCTGTAGCAGCTGGTTCACAGGGGGGAAAAGTAAGTTTTTCCAATACAAAGTTAAGGACTCAAGCTGGAGTGGGAGCTCTCCTGGGGTGGGTCTTAAATTTTTGGCCCCTCTAAGGAACTGTTTTACCAGAGGATGAGAGAAGAGGGGTGGGCTCAGTATTATAATGAGCTGAGATGGCTGAGGCATGAATCTTAATTGAAGAGAAGGATAGGCCCTTGTGGAGCATTTCTGTTAAGTAATCTAGTACATGAGGTAAGCTGGCACCGTTATGCCCACTCCCTGAGACTGGCTCCAGGAATAGTATATTTTCCACTTTTCTGAATAGGATTTTCTAGTACTAGGCCTCCTTGCCACAAGAATGAAATCCAGCACCTGCTTACTAAGAGATGCTAGAGGTGAGCTCAGGGGATTAGCCAGGCTTCAAGGTTCAGGGTTTGAAGCTGAGGGTGCAGAATCTAGCCCGCCTGCTGGGACAGCAAGGAAGGGGTTTGAGGCAGGTGCGATGGTTGTAGCACTGTCAGACTACACAAAAGAGGGTACCAGTGCTGGCATGGCCAGTCTGGTGCAATCAGGATTGCCCTTGGCTTCTCCTGTTTGATATTTAGAAGAATCTTCGAGATGAGAGGCAGAGGGGGAAAGGCATAGACCAAGAGGCTTTCCCAGGTAAAGGACAGGGCATCCACTTTCCAAGCTTGAGTGTGGGGAGTTCTGGTGCAGTATTTGTTCAATTGATAGTTCTGAGGGGAGGCAAACAGGTCCACCTCTGGAGTCTCCCATCTGTTCCTCAAAGGCTTGAATATTTTGGGTTCCAGTTTCCATTCGTGTGGGTCCATGAGATTTCTGCTTAAGTCGTTTGCCTGGCAGGAATTGAGCTTGTAGGTGCACTTGGTTGCTCAAGACCGTGTACCAAGACTTTGGAACTCTGGCCGACTGCGGGACCGCCTGACGGCAGGGATAACCCAAGTGTAATGACTGCAGCAGTGTAACACGATGAACATCCTGCTGTTGGGCCTCTGCCCACTGATTTGGGGGTAGATCTGGCCAACTGTTTGGGGTTGGCAGGGTGTGGAAGTAGAAACTGTATCCTTGGAAATCTATATTCAAAACCCATTTGTCTTGGGTAATGAGGTCCCAGTTTTTTGCATGCAGGGCGAGCTTTCCTCCTAAGGGAGCAGGCATTTGAGCAGGGCTTAGAAGAATTAAGGTTAGGTCATTGTGCCATTTTTCCATATGGGGGTGCCTTAACACTCCCTGCTTTGGAAGTGGGAGCCCCCCACTGCTTAGGCCTGTGCTTAGCCTGAGACTGTAACCTAGGTGGTCTGCTGTTCCTGAGTTTGGACTGACAGGGTCGGGAAGAGACTGGAAAGGAGCAATTCGTTGAAGGCCAATGCCTAGTAAATCTGGGAGGTTGTACTTGCAGGAATTCTTTAACAGTTTGCATAGATTTAGCTTTTTCCTCCATCTTTTTGAGGACTTCTTCTGCTTTGCTGCCAAATAGGTGGTTTTGGTTTAAGGGAGCATCCAGTAATTTAGCTTTAACATTATCTGGCAAATTTTGCTCCTTAAGCCAAGCATGCTTTCTAAGTACAAACCCAGTGACAGCAGCCCTGCAAGATGCTTCTAAAGAGTCAAAATAAGAAGTTATGTACCTACCATAACGTTCCATGTTAGTTGTCTTCTCTCGCCTTCTTTCTTGCTTGATGGGTTCGGAGCCGATCCCTCGGCTCCGACTCGGCACTTGCTAAAGCTCGAGAGTCACTTTTACCAGCTCGAGGCAGCCCCATATCCCATGATGCAAGGCGGTAAGTACCCAGATCTCGTTTGTTAACAAAGGGCAATAGCACCAAGCATAAAATACTTCCCAAAGGAAGAAGAAACTTACAGATGTAAAAAGGACCAGGTCTAAATGGTCTTTAGCATAATAGTTTCTTATACAAGGTCTGTCCAGGCCAGGGGGAAGGAGGGAGGTCAAGAAAGAAGGCAGAGAAGACAACTAACATGGAACGCTATGGTAGGTACATAACTTCTTAATGTTAAGTTGTCAATCTCGCCTTCATTCTTGCTTGATGGGACCGTCCTAGCACCTCTATCCTGGGTGGCTCAATGGAACAAACTCTTGAGGACTGTAGAGCCAAAACTGGCTCTGTCCCTGGAGGCCAAGTCCAATTTGTAATGGGAAACAAAAGTGTGAGGAGTGGCCCAAGTGGCGCTGCACAAATAGTGTCCAAAGGAAGTGTAGCTTGAAAAGCTGTAGAAGTAGCTAAGCTCCTAGTTGAATGTGCTTTAGGTTTAGAGCACAGCTGTTTTCCCCTGAGCGTATAAATTTCAGAGATGACCAAGAAAGCCATCTGGACAAGGTCACTTTAGAAACAGGAAGGCCTTTTATTATCCGCATAGGAAACAAAAAGTTGATCAGATTTTCTAAATTTTTTTGTTCTGTCCAAATAATATCTAAGTTGACGGTGGACATCAAGATAATGTAACTTTTGTTCAGCCCTATCTGAATAGTTAGGGAAAAACACAGGGAGATCAATGGATTGATTCAAATTGTTCTTTGAAGCGACCTTAGGCAAAAAGGTTGGGTTAGTTCTCAAAGATACTCTGTCTTTGTGAAAAACCAAATAGGGGGGTCGAACCGAAAGAGCATGAAGTTCAGACACCCTCCTGTTAGATGTTATAGCCACTAAGAATAAAGTTTTCCAAGAAAGATGTTTCAGGGAACAAGAAACAGCTGGCTCGAAGGGGGGAAGAATCAAGGATGTCAGCACTAGATTTAGATCCCACTGAGGAGGAGGATTCCTGATCGGAGGTTTTAGTAGGAAAATTCCTTTCAAGAAGGCCCTGCAGAGCCTATGGGACATAATATTATGATCTGCTATCCCGACATGAAAGTTGGAGATAGCAGCCAATTGAACTCTGACTGTGGAAGAAGAGGAGCCTGCATGAAAAATCTCTGCTAAGAAGTCCAGAACTGCCTGAACAGGGGCAGTAAAAGGATCAATATTTTGGGCCTTAGCCCAATAAGAGAAACGCTTCCATTTGCTTGTGTAAATCCTCCTGGTAGAGGATTTTAGTGAAGTTACTATGATGTCTCTAACTGGGTTAGAGATCAAAGGAAGCCTGGCTAAGGAAGGAAGTGGAGCAACCATGCTGTGAGGTTGAGAGACGGGATTGACCGGTGCAGCTGACCTGATTGGTGAATCAGAAGATCTGGCACTGGGTCCAGATGCCACGGCTGCACCACAAGGTGATGATGGAGGAACGGGAACCAAACTTGTCGAGGCCAGTAAGGGGCAATGAGAATCAATTTGGCCCTCAAAACGGTAGCTTTCTGGATCACCTGAGGGATCAGAGGAAATGGAGGTAAGGCATAAAGAAGTCCCTGGGGCCAATCCTGGGTTAGAGCGTCTCTGGGGGGATGGCCTGATAGAGGGAAGAGGCTGAAGAAGTCTGGACATTTGCTGTTTTGGGGAGTAGCAAAAAGATCGCAACATGGACGACCCCATTCCAGAAAAAATCTCTTCCGCTATAGAGTGCTTGAGAGACCACTCGTGAGGCATGAGGATAGCTCTGCTCAATCTGTCCGCTATAATGTTGGTTTTCCCAGGGATATGCGTTGCTACCAGAAACCGATGAGAGGAGATCGCCCATTGCCAAAGTCTGAGCGCTTCTCGACACAAGGGGTAGGACTTGGTTCCGCCCTGTTTGTTGATATACCAAACTACAGACATGTTGTCTGTTTGGACTGCAATTGTCCCTACGGGAAGAAAGTCGTTGAGGGCTTGCAACGTTAAAAGCACTGCTCTCATCTCCAGGACATTTATGTGCAGATGGTACTCGAACGGTTGCCACGTCCCATGAACCATCCTGCCCTGATAATGACCCCCCCACCCGATCAGGGAGGCATCCGTGGTGACAGTGGCTATCGGGGACGGAGGTACAAAGCACCTGCCTTGGTGAACCTGAGACGATGTGGTCCACCAAGTAAGATGCTGTTTGCATGTCTGTGTCACCAGAATCTGGTGACGCATTGGAAGTTGCTGGTATGACCACTGTGTGAACAGCATCCACTGAAGGAGGCGCATGTAGAATCGAGCCAGGGAAGAAGAGTAATGGCCGCAGCCATGAGACCTAATACCTTTAGAACCATTCTGGCCTGTATTTTCTTGTTGGCCAGAATGATCCTGACATGAGTCTGAATGTCTGAAACTCTTTGTTCTGTAAGGGTAGCTGACATCCGAACAGTGTTTAAGTTTGCCTATGAAGGTAATAGACTGGCAGGGCGATAAGGATGATTTTTCGAAGTTTATTGAGATGCCTAAATGAGAACAAAGGTCTATTGTGTAATCCCTGGCTTGTATAAGCTGATGCCTGGTGGTGGCTGACAGGAGCCAGTCGTCGAGATACGGAAACACCTGGAATCCTTGACGTCTCAGGTGAGCCGTGACCACTGCCATGCATTTGGTGAACACTCTGGGGGCTGTAGTGAGACCAAAGGGCAGGGCTCTGAACTGGAAATGACTGGACCCCAGCCGAAAGCGGAGAAATCTTCTGGAGCGTCTGTGAATTTTGATGTGATAATACGCATCCTGAAGATCTATTGAGCACATCCAGTTGTCCTTCTGTAAGAAGGGCAGAATTGACTGAAGAGTGACCATTCGGAATCTTGTCTTCCTCACAGACTTGTTGAGTCTGCTGAGATCCAATATTGGTCTCCAGTCTCCCGTCTTTTGGGGACCAAAAGAACCTTGAGTAGATTCCGGCTCTGAATGGTCTGTTGTAACTGGCTGAATGGCTCTTTTTGCAGTAGTTTTGAGACTTCTAACTCTGCAATTTCCCTTAGACCGGTGGTACATCTGGAAGGGAATTTGAGGGAAAGGACTTTCCTCGAAAGGAATTATGTAACCCTTGGATATGATCGACTGTACCCATCTGTCTTGAGTGAGGGAATGCCAGGCTTCTGGGTACAGTGATAATCTTCCCCGACTGCCTCCAAGGAGGGACAGCCGGGCAACACCTCAGGGATGCTGAAAGGGCTTGTCAGAGAGGCTCCCTGTTTCCCTGGTTCTTGGACCCTCTGACTCTAGAGCGTCTGTTGTTGTTACCCCTCTGCCTCTAGGGGTAAACTGACCACGTGAATCGCGTGACTCCTTGGGATTTACGGAACCACATCTTCCCACCCTTCTGTCCTTTGGGATAAGGCCTAGAAGGGGTGGAAAACGGACTCCAACAGCTAAAAGAGTCTTGCCGTCCTGCTCGCACCTGGTCAACGTTTCCATCACCTGAGCGCCAAACAAAGCTGACCCATCAAAGGGAGAATTTGTGAAGGACGCCTTAAAGGGATCCGCAAAATCACATAGCCGCATCCAGGCTTGGCGTCTAAGAGCCACACCAGTGCCTGCTGTCAACTGGCTCCAACCGCAGCATAAGATATTAGCCGCATGGAGGAGTTAACAACGGAATTGAGGGTTCGTAGCTGCGAAGCAATCTTTCTTGAGCCCCTGCAGCTGTAGGATCCTGAACTACTTCTCCCAGCTCCTTCAGGATATCTCTGGAGTCTGGTGAAGTGACAAAGATAATTCAGCGAACGCATAGCAAAGGTCGCTGAGGAAAACATCCGCTTGCCGTACCTATCCATGGTCCTAGAGTCCTTATTAGGAGGATGGACAGGCACGGAAGGATCTGCAAGTTCCTTTTGGTGGCCGCAGCCACCACCATGGCATCAGCGGGGACACCCTTGGTAAGGAATTGTTTGTCACTCGGGGCAGTGATAAATTTAGAAGGCCTCCTAGGGACTGGCTCTACAGAGTCAGGAGTTGCCCACGCCTTTCGTGCAATAACCTGCATAAGGGGGTCGAAAGGCGGAGACACCCAGGAGGTGGAGGGCCGAGATCCAAACGCCTCTAGGTATATTGACTCATCCTCAGAGGGATTGTTGGTGGGCCAGTTTCCCCTCTGTTTCAGAAGTTCTAGGATGTCTGAGAAGGAGACATCCTCAGAGGGGGATCTAGGGGATCCCTCTGACTCATCAAAGTCAGTATCCAGTGACAGACTCGGGAGTCTACATGCTTCCTCTTACAAGTCCTCTTCCTAGGAGGATCTCCCAAACATCAGGAGAATCCTCGGAAGAGGGGAAATTCCCAATGGGGAAACCTGAGGCGGAGGATCTCTGGGTCCTGTAGCAAGAGAAGTGGCAGAGATGTCAACAGGTACTATAGAGGGAGGAGCTACGGAACAGACTGCTGACTGATACCAGTGGCCAGTACACTCTTCATCACCTCGAATGCTCCCTCCCAGGCAGGTCCGAGAGAACCCGCTCCAAGAGCTAGGAACCCAGGGACCACCGAAGGGAAGTCTCCGAGGCAGATGTCGGAGCCGAGCTCACCAAGGCCGAGGCTCCAAGGGAAGAGCGGGTTCGGACAAGGGTCCGATGCCACTCACCCCTCGGAGGAGACCATGGAAGCCCGACCACGAATCCCTCTAAGGAAGGTCTCAAGAGGAGATAAGAGTAGAGGCTGAAGGAACAGAAGGGGTATCCGCCCTCCAGCCGTAGCAGTAACCATGCCCGAAGACTCCAACTCCAAGCTCTGGGGTAGAGTTGAAGGAGGAACTGTAACGGGGTGTGGACCAACAGTCGTCTGCTGAGACGGACTGTGTAACATTTGGGCCAGTACCTGTGACTTGAGTAATCTACTGACCACTCTCTCTAGGTCATGATCTGACAACCTGGATGACCTTGAAGATCGGCTCCGATTGCTCCGTTCCGATAGAAGAGGTGAAGCCGAGCGAAAGTATCGGCTCCAAGGAAGGAGACCTCGACCTCTTCCTGGAATGAGCCATCGGAGCCGATACTATAGATCCTGTCGGAGCCGACTTCTCAGAGCCGACAGGAAGCCTCGATGTATCGGCTCCAGCCGGAGCCGATACAGCCACCAAAGTAACGGTGTTGGAGCCGATCGGAGCCGACACCGATGCCTGTGCCACATGGGTGTCGGAACCGATCGGAGCCGACATCGAAGTGGTCAGTACAGATTCGGCACCGATAGCCATCGGTGCCGAAAGCTTTGTCAAGCCAGAATCGGCTCCAGCGAGCGATCTCGACTCAGTACGAGGCGGAGCCGAGGCCGCAGGCTTAGATACAGAAGCCTGGGCCTTGGCAGGTTTTGCTGATTTTGGTGGAGCCGACTTAGCCGGAGAGCCCTCCGGCTTAAGAAGGCCCCTAAGAATCAGCTTATTACGTCTCTCCTGCAGGACTCTCTGGCTGAAGGAGTGACAAATAGCACAGGAGTCCTGCAGGTGAAGAGGGCCCAGACAATACAGGCAAGAAGTGTGACCGTCTGTCAGAGACATTTTCTGACAGCACGAGTCACACTTCTTAAAACCTGAGACCCTCTCCTTAGACATGGTGCTGAAAACACAACACAGACACAACACCAGTCCAAATTAACTTACACAAAATACCAAAAGGTATTCTATAAAATCCAACACACACACACCCTAACAGGGGGGGGATGGGATAGGGAAAGATTGACTAACAAAAAATTAAAGGAGACAGGGAAATTCTGTCAGAAAGGGGAGAATATAAACTATCAATAAAGGAGTTTTTGACTAAAAAGGGGCTTAAATATCACAAAAGTGAACAACTTACCAGGAGCTGGTAAAAAGAAGACCTCCTAAGCGAAGCGGCAAACGAGATCTGGGTACTTACCGCATTGCATCATGGGATATGGGGCTGCCTCGAGCTGGTAAAAGTGACTCTCGAGCTTTAGCAAGTGCCGAGTCGGAGCCGAGGGATCGGCTCCGAACCCATCAAGCAAGAATGAAGGCGAGATTGACAACTTAACATCCACAATTGCAACGTATGTTTACCAACTTGTTCTGCAGAATGCATTAAATCCTCAAATTCTTTTGTGCTCAGCAAAGTCAGGAATCAACATAATTTTCTGTTTAAGTAGTCCCATAATATGCTGCTGTTACTTTAACATATCAAACTGGCAATTTAAAGCCCTAATGGCCCAAGTAGCAGATGTGTATACCTTCCTATCCCATCTGTCCAAGGCTCTAGAATCTCTATCATAATAGGATTTTTGGCAGCAGTAGCCTTAATGCCCTTTGGTCCTTGTGAAATTGTCTCTGGACCCGCAGAAGGATTCTTGAAGAGGAACCTGTGAGAGTCAGGTGCTCTGTAATACCTGTCAGGTTTACTGGGATCTGGAGGTAAGGTGTCTGGGGAAAGGCTAGATTCCAGGAAAGCATCATCTACAATATCCAGAAGAGGAGGGATAGTTAAAGGCCTCTGTTGAGGAAGGAGTAAGAATTCCCTAAGCCTCTTGTTGGAGTCAGAGTAATCCTGGCTTTCCCAGCAGAAATGCTCCCTGAGAGTATGCAAGGTTTCACCAAAAGAAAAATCTTCTGGAGGGGAAGCAGAGGGAATGGAATCCTCTGCATCAGAATATTCATGGGTAGATAAGGGCAAATCCTGGTAATCAGAAGAAACAGAAATATCAGATTTCTGATCAGAAGAATCAGAAGAAAAATCAGTTCTAGGCCTCTTAGAGGGGGAAGGCTGGCTTACCCTAATTAAGGTAATAAGGTCTTCACCCATTCTAAACATTTGTTTTATAAGCATATGGGCCTGACCATGCAGTTTGGATGTCGGTTTTCTAGGCGTGCTGCGAGTTTTAGGCCTGGATGAAGAAGATGGTGTTGGTTTAACATGCAAGTCTGTAGGCCAGAATACTCCCTCAGAAGCCGGTGCCTGTACAGCGGCTCCGGACCCATCCAAGGTAGAGAAATCTGCAGGTTCCATAGTCGAAGAAGCATCTCGCAGCATACTGGACTCTGAATGGGTCTCAGTATAAGGCTGCGAATCTGAAGTAACGAGTATCAGGGGCTGCAAAAGCGCCTCTGAGTATCGGCAGACTGGCGACTAGCTTAACGGAAGCGTTGTCGGCAGTTTTGGACCTATGCGGTCTGTCTCTGCTTTATCCTTACGTTTTTTCAGAAGAACGGTAGTTGGATGGCTAAGCCATTTCTGGATAGTTATACCGAGTACCAAAATAATTTGCTGCAAATATAGCCAGACGACGAATAGTTCGGGGGTTGAAATGGCACAAAACCAACATAGAGGGACATTGTGGTCTGGGCCTAAGCAAGGAATGCAGTATGAATAAAAATCTTTATGAGCTATTTGCTTTCCACAGGTAATACAATTGTTAACTTTTATGGACCTTGGTTAAGAGCAAGAAAAAGGATCCCCAATGGGGGTACACTTAGCTTTTTTGAAGACTTCGGTTCTGAAACTCGAAAATGAAAATTTCAGGAGTCGGCCGACCGGCACATGCAAACTGCTTCTGCTTCGGGCACCGTGGCAAGAAAGACTAATGTAATGGTGTCGGCTGCATGTTTTATACCTGACGTCATGGAAGAAGAGACAGCATCCGACGCAGGAATCCAAGACTCTGGTATTCAGGCTGGCTGAGGGCCACCTGCAAGCAGATAACCCAAATGTGATGACTGCAACAGTGAAACACGAAGAATATCCAGGACTGCAACAGTGAACAAATTCGAACATCTACATTTATGGTAAGTGTACACAACTGTACTATGTTCTTTGTGTTTCACTGTTGCAGTCATCACATTTGGATTGATTCCCAAAGCTAAGGAAGGGTGGAGGTAGATTTAAGAAGCATTAGGGCTGGCAATCAGGCCCTGTAAGACTGCTGTGGCAAATCCAGCTCTGGATTTAGAAAAGATAGGCAAGTGGTAATGCTTGGTGAAAGTATGTACAGAGCTCCAGTTTGCAGCTTCCAGGATGTCCCTGGTAGGAACTCCTCTGAGAAATGCAGTAGAGGTACATGCAGCCCTAATGGAATGTGTTCTTATTCCCTGTGGGGTAGGTTTTCCATGGTGCTTGAAGTAGAAATGGATGCAGTGTGCTATCCATTTAGAAATGGCTTGCTTTGAAATGGCCTTCCCCTCTACCCCTGCAGCAAAGCTGACTAGCAGCTGGTCAAATTTTCTGAGAGGCTTAGTCCTGTCCAAATAAAATCTAAGCTGTCTGTGCACGTCCAGAGAATGCAGTATCCTTTCCCCTTTATTCTGAGGGTTAGGGAAAAAAGTAGGCAAATGAATGGACTGGTTTAAAGCCACACTAGACACCACCTTGGGCATAAAAGATGGGTTAGTCCTGAGGGAAACTCAGTCCACATGGAAGATAATGAAGGGTTCCACTGCCATAAGGGCATGCAGTTCAGACACCCTTCTTGCTGACGTGATGGCTAGAAGTAAAGCTGTTTTCCAAGATAGGAATTTCAACTATTCTGTAGCAGCTGGTTCACAGGGGGGAAGAGTAAGTTTTTCCAATACAAAGTTAAGGACTCAAGCTGGAGTGGGAGCTCTCCTGGGGTGGGTCTTAAATTTTTAGCCCCTCTAAGGAACTGTTTTACCAGAGGATGAGAGAAGAGGGGTGGGCTCACTATTATAATGAGCTGAGATGGCTGAGGCATGAATCTTAATTGAAGAGAAGGATAGGCCCTTGTGGAGCATTTCTGTTAAGTAATCTAGTACATGAGGTAAGCTGGCAACGTTATGCCCACTCCCTGAGACTGGCTCCAGGAATAGTATATTTTCCACTTTTCTGAATAGGATTTTCTAGTACTAGGCCTCCTTGCCACAAGAATGAAATCCAGCACCTGCTTACTAAGAGATGCTAGAGGTGAGCTCAGGGGATTAGCCAGGCTTCAAGGTTCAGGGTTTGAAGCTGAGGGTGCAGAATCTAGCCCGCCTGCTGGGACAGCAAGGAAGGGGTTTGAGGCAGGTGCGATGGTTGTAGCACTGTCAGACTACGCAAAAGAGGGTACCAGTGCTGGCATGGCCAGTCTGGTGCAATCAGGATTGCCCTTGGCTTCTCCTGTTTGATATTTAGAAGAATCTTCGAGATGAGAGGCAGAGGGGGAAAGGCATAGACCAAGAGGCTTTCCCAGGTAAAGGACAGGGCATCCACTTTCCAAGCTTGAGTGTGGGGAGTTCTGGTGCAGTATTTGTTCAATTGATAGTTCTGAGGGGAGGCAAACAGGTCCACCTCTGGAGTCTCCCATCTGTTCCTCAAAGGCTTGAATATTTTGGGTTCCAGTTTCCATTCGTGTGGGTCCATGAGATTTCTGCTTAAGTCGTTTGCCAGTGAATTTGGTTTGCCTGGCAGGAATTGAGCTTGTAGGTGCACTTGGTTGCTCAAGGCCGTGTACCACAGAGCCATGGCTAGCCTGCAGAGTAGGTAGGAATGGGTTCCCCCCTGCTTATGTACCACATAACTGTGGTGTTGTCCGTCTTTACCAATAGTTGTCCTGGAAGAATGAGGTCTTTGAAGGCTGTCAGAGCATTCTGTACAGCTAACATTTCTTTTTGATTGATATGCAGGTGCACCTGCTTTGGGTTCCATTTGCCTTGAATGCACTGACCTGCCATGTGAGCCCCCCATGCATAGTCTGATGCGTCTGTTGTTAGGGTTTAGATGGCAGGGGATTGAGTGAAAGGGAGTCCCTTGTTGTGGTTGCAGGCCTCTGCCCATCAAAGGAACTCTGCCCTTAGACAAGGAATGATAGGAATTATAGTTTCCAGGTCCTGAGAGTGTAGACAACAAAGACTTTTTAGATACCATTGAATTTTCCTCATATGCAGTCTGGCATATGGAATTAACAGAATGCAAGCGGCCATGAACCCCAGTGCTTGCAGTATTTTCCTTGCAGATAGTGGCGTTTTTGTGGCAGTAGGTTGAAGTAGGTTGTCAAATAAATTGTTTCTCTGGAGTGAAGAATGCCATCTGGGAAGTTGTGTTCAAGCTTGCTCCCAGGAATACAATCTGTTGGCAGGGTACTAGGTGTGATTTCTTTTCATTGATGGTGTACCCCAATGAGGTAGAAGTCCCTTTACAAATGCCAGGTGCTGTAATAGCAAGTCCTGACTATCCACCTGAATAAGGCAATCGTCCAAGTATGGATAAATTTGAATTCTTCTCTGCCTGCAAAAGGCAATGGCTGGAGCTAGGCACTTTGTGAATACCCTTGGTGCAGCAGATAAGCCAAAGGGAAGTGCAGATAACTGATAGTGCATAGAGCCTGCCCTGAAGCGTAGTTATTTCCTGCGACATTCCCTTATGGGGATGTGCAGATAAGCTTCTTTTAAGTCTAGGGTTGCCAGCCAGGAATCCTTGGCTGGCATAGGAAGCAGCTGTTGGAGAGTTAGCATTTTGAAATTTGGAACCACCAGAAAGGTGTTGAGAACAGACAGATCCAGGATAGGATGCCAGGAGTTTTCTTTTCTAGGAACCAGGAACAGTCTTGAATAAAAGCCTTGTCCCCTTTGTTCTGCTGGGACAGGTTGAACAGCCTTGATGCTGAGAAGAGAGAGTACTTGCTTTTGGCCTCCGCCCACTGGTTTGGGGGGAAGTCTGGCCATCCACTTAGGTTTGGGAGTGAGTGGAAGTGGAATTTGTATCCTAGGAAAACAATGTTCAAAACCCATTTGTCTTGGGTAATGTATTCCCAGTTTTTTGCATGCAAGGCGAGCTTTCCTTCTAAGGTGCAAGTAGTCGAGCAAGGCTTGAAGGAGTTAAGGATAAGCCATTGTGCACTTTTACCACAGAGGGGTGGCTTACTACTCCCGGATTTGGACGTGGGAGCTCCCCACTGTTTAGATCTGTGCATAACCTGAGACTGAAGTCTTGGTGGTCTGCTGCCCCTGGGTTTGGACTGAGAAGGCCTGGAAGGGACTGGAAAAAAACAGTTCTTTGACGGCCAATGCCTACTGAATCTAGGTGGCTGTACTTGTAAGAAATCTTTAACAGTTTGCATAAATTTAGCTTTTTCCTTCATCCTTTTGAGGACATCTGCTTTATTGCCAAATAGCCGCTCTTGGTTTAAGGGTGTATCCAGTAATTTTGCTTTTACATGATCTGGCAAGTTCTGTTCCTTAAACCAAGCATGACTTCTAAGTACAGACCCAGTGACAGCAAACCAGCAAGAAGCTTCTAAAGCATCAAAATCACACTGCAATGTATGTTTACCAACTTGCAGAATGCATTAACTCTTGTAAATCTTTGTGTTCTGTACAGTCATGAATCAACATAATTTTCTGTTTAATTAGTCCCATAATATGCTGCTGATACTTTAACATATGAAACTGGCAATTTAAAGTCCTAATAGCCAGAGTAGCAGAGGTGCATACCTTCTTACCCCATCTGTCTAAAGCCCTAGAATCCTTGTCAGAAGGGGTAGGATTTTTGGCAGTAGTAGCCTTAATGCCTTTTGGTCCTTGGGAAATGGTCTCTGGATCTGCAGTAGGGTTCTTGAAAAGGAATTTGTGAGAGTCAGGTAATCTATAGTACCTGTCAGGTTTCCTGGGAGCTGGAGGCAAAGTATCCAGGGTAAGGCTGGATTCCAAGAAAACATAATCTACAATCTCCAGAATAGAAGGGATACCTAGGGGCCTGTGCTGCGGCAGGTTTAAGAATTCCAAGTCTCTTTTTAGACTGACAATAGTCCTGGGTGTCCCAGCGGAAATGCTCCCTAAGGGTATGCAAGGTTTCACCAAAAGAAAAATCTTCTGGAGGGGAAGCAGAGGGAATGGAATCCTCTGCATCAGAATCCTCATAGGTAGATAAGGGTAAGTCCTGGTGGTCAGATGGAATAGAGATGTCAGATTCCTGGTCAGAAGAGTCAGAAGGAAAGTCAGTTTTAGGTCTCAGAGGGGGAAGGCTGGCTTCCTCTAATTAGGGTAATAAGGTCTTTAGCCATTCTAATCATTTGTTTTTGAGGCATGTGGGCCTGAGAATGCAGTTTGGTCATCGGTTTTCTAACCGTAGTGCGAACTTTAGGCCTGAGGAATTCTGTATTTTTGCCTTGAAACTAAGTTGTCGGTTTAATATGAAAATCAGTAGGCGTAAATACACCCTCAGAAGCCGGTGCCTGCACAGAGGCTCCGGACCCGTCCAAGACATCCGCAGGTTCCATAGTCGAAGAAGCATCTTGCGGCATACCGGACACCGAATGGGTTTCAGTAGAAGCCGGCGAATCTGTAGAAGCGGGTAATCAGGGGCTGCGAAAGCGCCTCATTTAGTACCGGCGGACTAGCTTAACGGAAGCACTGTCGGCAGTTTTGGACCTATGCGGTCTGTCTCTGTCTTTATCCTTACATCTTTTTTTTTTCAGAAGATCAGTAGTCGGATGGCTTAATGAAGCCCTTTCGGAGTACGGACATCGAGAGTGAAAGTATTTAGTTACAAAAATAGCCCAACGATGAACAGTTCGGGCATTGAACAAGGCACAAAACTGTCAGCGAGGGACGTCGTAGTCTGGGCCTAAACAGGTGACACAGTAAGAATGAAAATCTCTATGAGGCATTTGCTTTCCACAGGCAAGACAATTATTATTTTTTTTTGACATTGGTTAGAGAAAAAAAAAAAAAAAAGGATCCCCAACGGGGTACTTATCTTTTAGAAGACTTCAGGTCTGAAACTCAAAAATGAAAATTTCAGGAGTCGGCCGACTGGCACTTGCGAACTGCCTCTGCTTTAGGCACCGCACGGCAAGAAAGACTGATGTAATGGCATCGGCTGCATGTTTTATACCTTTGACAACATGATGTCAAGGAAGAAGTGGCAGCATCCGATGCAGAAATACCAAGACTCTGGTATTCAGGCCTTCTGAGGGCTACCTGCAGGCAGATAACCTAAATGTGATGACTGCAACAGTGAAATACGAAGAGCATCCTAAGATGCAATTAACAGAGGCTGAAAAGGGGTCAGTTTTATGCTGCTTAGCCCAAATGGCAAACCTTTTCCATTTACTTGAATACATTTTCCTTGTCAAGGGTTTATGGGAAGACTGAATTATACGTCGGACAGGTGATGAGAGCATAGACTGTGTGGCTACTAAAGGAACTGCAGAAGCCAAGCAGTCAGACTGAGGTTTGGTATATCTGGGTGTCACATGCCCGTCACTTGACACAGGAGGTCAGGAGTCGGATCTAGATTCCATGGTGGTTGAACCAGGTGAGGCCATAGGGAGGGAAACCAAATTTGTCGAGGCCAAAAGGGGGCAATGAGGATCATTGTGGTCTTCGACCTGGCTGCTTTCTGCAGAAATTTTGGAATCAAAGGGGTTGGTGGAAAGGCATAAAGAAGACCGGGGGGGGGGGGCAATCGTGAAGTACAGCATCCCTCAGTGACTGCCCCCGTGGGGGTATCCAGGCAAAGTAGTTGCTGCACTTGTTTAGGGGAGAGACAAAAATATTGCAGCATGGCTGGCCCCAGTGACGGAAAATCTCGTCCTCCACTTTCTCATTGAGAAACCACTCATGTGGAAGAAATATGCATATGCTCAGTTTGTCTGCAATCACTCTGAATCTCCCCAGAAAGTGCGTCACTAAAAGAAAGTGGTTACAAGAGATAGCCCACTGCCAGACACAGAGCGCTTCTCGACACAATGGGCAAGATTTGGTTCCCCAGTTTGTTGATGTACCAGATGGCTGACATGTTGTCCTTCTGAATTGCTAATGTCCCAGAGAGAAGAACATCTTTAAATGTTCGCAATGCCAAGAACACTGCCCTTATCTCTAAGACATTTATATGCAAATCCGCCTCTTCGGGGGACTAAGCACCCTGGACTATCTTCCCCAGCTAATGACCCCCACCCTATCTGGGAAGCATCCGTGATCATTATGGCCTTGGACTGTTGGGGAATGAATGGATGGCCATGGAACAGTTGACCCGACTGGATCCACCAACAGGGATCTCTTCTGCAAGTGTTGGTAATTTTTATCTGATGTGACTTTGACTGATGGAAGAGTGACCATTAAGTAGCCAACATCTACTGTAGGATCCACATGTAAAACCTGGCAAACTGAACAAAGGTTATCGCTGCAGCCATCAAGCCCAGAGTTCGGAGAAGTGTCCAGACTGAGATTGATGTAATGTCTACAACCTGCTTGACCTGATACCTTATAGTTAGAACTCGGTGTAGTGGAAGGGAAGCAATGGCAGTCTTTGTGTTGAGCAGTGCTCCAATAAATTCCAATGTCTGAACTGGTTGAAGTTGTGATTCGTTGTAGTTTATGGTTATTTATAGGAGAGCACAGGTGTGGAGAACCTGATCTCTTGAATATATGAGTTGATTCCTAGTCGGAGTGGTGATGAGCCAGTCGTTGAGGTAGGGAAACATCCAGAATCCTTCCAGTCTGAGGTATGCTGCTACAACTGCCATGCATTTGGTAAACACCCAGGGGGCTGTGGTGAGTCCAAAGGGCAGCACTCTGAAATGGTAGTGACTGGCTCCCAGCCAGAAGCATTGGTACTTTCTGGATTGCCAGTTCATATTTATGTGACAGTAGTTATCCTGAAGATCTATAAAGCACATCCAGTCATCCTTGCCTAGAAAAGGGAGAATGGACGGAACTGTGACCATCCGGAAGGTTCATTGAACAGATTTGTTTAGATTTGTCAGATCCAAAATCGGTCTCCAGTCACCTGTCTTTTTTGGCACTAAAAAGAACCTTGAGTAAATTTTGGATCCTATCTGGTCTGGTGGGGCTTCTTGGATGACTCTTTTTTTCTAACAGCATTTGAATCTGAATTGCTGCTCGATTGATCCCTCTGACTGGGTAGAACATTGGGGATTTTTCTGAGAATTGGGGGGGGGGGTACTATATAACCTCTGGATATAATCCTCTGCACCTAAGTATCTTTTGTTAAACCTAGCCAGGCTCTCTGGTGCAGGGACAATCTTCCTCCGACTGTTTCCAGAGGTGGACAGTCGGGCCTCTGGTCAGGAGCACTAGTAGGGTTTAGCAAAGAAAGATACTTATGAACCCTTGTTTACGGGCCACCTCTACCATGAGGGAGATGATGTCCAACTGAGTTCCTCCCTTCTGCCTCTGGGGGAACTTCCTCCGCGTGTGTCATGGACGGGAACTTGGGATTTTTTAAACCACATTTTCTGGCCACTCCGTTGATTCCTAGAGAAAGATCTTTGGGGAAACAAAAAATGTATACCCATGGCAGAAAAGGTCTATCAATCTTTCTCACACCTCAACAGCATTTCTTTCACTTTTAAGGCCAAAAAAGGTAGTTCATCAAAGGAGCACTGACAAAATTGGACCTAAATGGCTCCACAAAATCGCACAAACGTATCCAGGCATACGTCTTCATAGAAATGCTTGAACTCGCAGCTCTTGACGTTCCTTCCACTATGTTGGAAATTAACCTCAAGGAACTATTGGATATAGCCCGTAGGGTTGCCAGCTGAGAAGTTACTGAATCTTTCACCTCTGCAGAAACAATTCCTGAGAGAGCATTTGACAACTCCTTGGTCAAATCTCTCAAGTCTAACAAAATGTGCCAGATAGTTCAGTAACTACAAGGCAATAGTCACAGAAGCAAAAACACGCTTCCCTAGTCTGTTCATCGCCCACAGCTCCCTGTTGGGGGATGGACAGTGGAAATCTCATTGGCTAGTTCCTTCTTTGTGGCTGCCGCAATAACCATAGAATCAACTGGAATCCCTTCCCCCCAAAACTGTCTGTGCTCGGGTGGCGTCATTAACCTTATACAGTCTCTGGGGTATGAGTTCTATGGAGTCAGGCTCCTTCCATACCCGCCTAAAGATCATGCCCATGAACTTGTCGGTGGGGGGAGTTACCTAGGAAGAAGAGGGTGCTGTACCAAAAGTCTCTAGGAGAAAGTATTTCTCCAGCATAAGGTTGGAGGATGTCCAGCCACCTCTCTCTTTCAGGATTTCTAGAATGTCTCAAAAGGGAACATCTTCAGGAGGTGACCGTGGGGACCCTTCGCCTTCACTGAAATCTGTGTTTTCAGTGACAAACTCCAATGGGGAGTCTAGGTGCCCTTGCACGTCCTTTTCCTGGGTACTTCCTCAGTGGGATGTTCTGGGTAAGTCTCGGAAGAGGAAATCAAAATTCCTGGTGAGGGAAAGTACAGTTTTGCACCTACCATAAATGTAGATGTTAGAGTGTTCACCCTGCTGCAGTCATCACACTTGGGTTATCCTGCCGTCAGGTGGTCCCGCAGTCGGCCTGAATTCCAAAGTCTTGGTCCGGCATCGGTTGCTGTCGCTTCTTCCCTGACTGAAGACATTGAGCCAGGGGTATATAAGAGGCATCAGATGCCATTTTCTTCAGTTTTTCTTGCCCCAGATGTCAGGTGCCCCCAATAGGGAGGCAAAATATATATATATATATATATATATATATATACATATATATAGCTAGATAAAAATAAAACAATACCTTTAGGCACAAGCAAATACACCACACAGGTTGTAAAGGATAGAGTGGTATAGATAAGTTCAGCTAGTTCAGAGGGGATGGAGGGAGGGTAACCTGGACTGCAGCAGGGTGAACACTCGAACATCTACATTTATGGTAGGTACAAAACTGTACTATGTTCATCGTGTTACCCTGCTGCAGTCATCACACATGGGTTGAATCCCAAAGCTAAAGATGGGAGGTGGAGTTAAACAGAGTTAGAAGAAGCTAGTAGGCCCTGCAAAACTGCAGTGGCCAAACCAGCTCTAGACTTCGAATATAGAGGTAAGTGAATGTGTTTGGTGAAGGTGTGCACTGAACTCCAAGTTGCAGCTTCCAGAATATCCTTGGTTGGCACTCCCCTGAGAAAGGCTGCTGATGTAGCTGTAGCCCTGGTGGAGTGGGACCTAATGTTAGCAGGTACCGGTTTCCCATGATGTGTGTAGGAGAAACATATGCAATGCTCTATCCATTTAGAAATGGTCTGTTTTGAGATAGCTTTTCCTTGTGATCCTGTAGCATAGGCTACAAAGAGCTGGTCAGATTTTCTGAAAGCCTTAGTTTTATCCAAGTAGTAACGTAATTGCCTGTGAATGTCCAAAGAGTGCAGGAGTCTTTCTCCTTTGTTCTGGGGATTTGGGAAAAAGGTGGGCAAATGAATGGTTTGGTTTAGGGCCACACTGGATACCACCTTTGGCATAAAGGAAGGGTTAGTTCGTAGAGAGACTCCGTCTTGATGAAAAATGAGGAAAGGCTCCACTGCCATTAGTGCCTGTAGCTATGAGACACTTCTAGTTGAGGTTATTGCTAGTAGCAGGGCAGTTTTCCATGAAAGAAATTTTAAATCAGCTGAAAAAGCTGGTTCAAACTTGGCCTTTAGCCTGGTTCCAGGCGCAAAATCTTTTCCATTTGTCAGAATAGGTTTTCCTTGTGCTGGGCCTCCTGGCCTCCAGAATGACATCCATAATAGCTTTGGATAGAGGTGTTGGCTGGTTGTTTATGTAATTTGCTATGCAGCCAGGTTTAAAGTCTTGAGCTGGCTGTGTAGAATCCGTTCGTCTCGCTGGGTGAGCAGGTGAGGAATTTGTGGTAAAATCCATGGTGGGCCATGGTCCATGTTCCTTAGAATTGGATACCAATGCTGGCGTGGCCAGTCTGGTGCAATGTGTATCATTTGTGGTCTCTCTAATCTGACTTTCAGCAGTACCTTTGCTGGAAGAGGCAGTGGAGGAAAGGCATACACTGTTAATGTTTTCCAACTGAATGAGAGGGCGTCCACTTTCCAAGCTTGGGGATGGAATGGTCCTTGTGCAAAATTTTTTAAGTTGGTAGTTTTGGGGGTTTGCAAACAGATGTATGTCTGGGCATCCCCATTTTTGAGCTATCATTGCAAATACTTATGGATCTAGTTTCCACTCGTGTGGATCCATGATGTTTCTGCTTAGGTCATCTGCCAATGTGATTTTCTTTCCTGGCAGCAATTGTGCTTGTAATTGAACCTGGTAAGACAGTGCAGTGTTCCACAAGGTCATTGCTTGCCTGCATAGAGGGTAGGAATGTGTGCCCCCTTGCTTGTTTATGTACCACATTACTGTGGTATTGTCCGTCTTTATTGTTAGTTGTCCTGGGTGTAAGAGGTCTTTGAAAGCTGTTAGGGCATTCTGAACTGCTAGCATTTCTTTTTGATTGATATGCAGATGCCTCTGATCTGTAGTCCATTTGCCCTGAATGCACTGTCCTGCCATGTGTGCTCCCCAGGCATAGTTCGATGCATCTGTTGTCATAGTTTGCCTGGTTGTGGGTAAGGTGAAAGGCTGACCCTTGTTGAGGTGACATGCCTATGCCCACCATAGAAACTCCTGTTGAAGGCAGGGAATGAGTGGTATCATTGTTTCCAAGCTGTGGCTGTGCTGAGTCCATACGCTTTTCAGGTACCATTGTAATTTCCTCATATGCAGTTTTGCAAATGGTATTAGTACTATGCAAGATGCCATGAATCCCAAGGCCTGCAGAATTTTTCTTGCAGGGAGTTGGGTCTTTGTTGCTATTATTTTGAAATATTGAGTCAGCTGTTGTTGCTTGTCTGGCATGAGATAAGCCATCTGGGCCGTTGTATTCAAGCTGGCACCCAGGAATATTATGTTTTGTGAGGGCACTAGTTTTGATTTATTTTTGTTTACTGTGTACCCTAGGCAACCTAGAATGTGTTTGACAAATGCCAGATGCTTTAAAAGAATGTCCTTGCTTTCTGCTTGAATAAGGCAGTCGTCCAGGTATGGGTATATTTGAATTCCTCTTTGTCTGCAGAATGCAATTACAGGTGCCAGGCGCTTTGTGAAGACCCTGGGCGCAGTAGATAAGCCAAAGGGCAGTGCAGAGAATTGATAATGCGTTGAACCGGCAATGAAGCGGAGGTATCTTCTGCAATTTTGTCTGATAGGGACATGCAGGTATGCCTCCTTGAGGTCCAACGTTACCAGCCAAGCATTCTTGCCCAGCATGGGAAGAAGCTGCTGTAGTGTTAGCATCTTGAATTTTGGTACTTGCAGATAGGTGTTCAGAACTGAAAGATCCAGAATGGGTCTCCATGCTTTGTCCTTTCTTGGGACTAGAAAGAATCTTGAGTAAAATCCTTGTCCTTGCTCCTGTGTAGGTACCTGTTGAATGGCTCTCATGTCCATGACAGCTGTAATTTATTTTTGTGCCTCTGCCCATTGATTTGGTGGCAGGTTTGGCATTCCTTTTTTCCTTGGTAAGGTATGAAAGGGGAATCTGTATCCTTGAGAGGCAATGTTTAGAACCCATTTGTCTTGCATTCCTTTTTTCCTTGGTAAGGTATGAAAGGGGAATCTGTATCCTTGAGAGGCAATGTTTAGAACCCATTTGTCTTTTGTGATGATGTGCCAGTTGTCTGCAAAAAATTATAATTTTCCTCCCAAGGGAGCTGCCAGGAGAGATTTGCTTGGTAGTTTGAGGATTGAGTCATTGTGTTGGTCTTCTGCTAGCTTGGGGCCTGTCTTCTCCTCCTTTCTGGGTAGCAGTACCCCATTGGTGAGGTTTGTAAGGGCCTTGTGACTGACCTCTGCCCCTTGGGCATCGGTATTTGCCCCTCTGTGATCTGTCAGAAGCTGGAAAGGACCAGTTTTTCATTGGCCAATTTCTGCTAAAACGAGGGGGTTGTACCTGCAAAAAATCCTTGACCATCTGCATAGACTTTGCCTTATCCTCCATTTTCTTTAAAACCTCTTCTGCTTTGACACCAAATAATACATCCTGTTGTAAAGGTGCATCCAATAATTTTGCTTTAACATGATCAGGAAGGGTTTGTTCTTTTAACCAAGCATGTCTATGTATGACAGAGCCAGTAACAGTTGCTCTACAGGAAGCTTCCAATGAATCAAATCCACATTGTAAAGTATGGTTGCCCACCTGTTCAGCTGCATGCAACAGATCCTGCATTTCCTTGAATTCAGACTGTTCACTATGTGTGCTCATTCTTTGTTTTAATTGAGACATTAGGAATTGCTGATATTTCAGCATGTGAAACTGACAATTTAATGCTCTCATAGCCAGAGTTGCTGAGGTGTATATTTTCCATCCCCATCTATCTAGGGCTCTGGAATCCCTTTCAGAGGGCACAGGATTTTTAGCCAGAGAAGCTTTATCTCCCTTAGGACCCTGGGAAATTGTTTCTGGGTCAGCCACAGGGCTTTTGTAAAGGGATTTGTGTGAGTCAGGTACTCTGTAGTATCTGTCTGGTTTGGCTGGAGCAGGAGGTAGAGAGTCTGGATTTAGACTAGACTCCAAGTAAACATTATCCACAGTATCTAAAACTGGAGGGATAGCAAGAGGTCTGCGCTGGGGTAGTAAAAGAAACTCTCGGACCTTTTCTTAGAATCAGAGTAGTCCTGGCCTTCCCAGTAAAAATGTTCCCTTATGGTATGTAAAGTTTCCCCAAAGGAGTAGTTTTCAGGGGGAGATGCTGAGGGAATAGAGTCTTCAGCATCAGAGTCTTCATAAGGTTGAAAAGTGTAATCCTGTTCCTCAGAAGAATCTGAGGAAATTGAAGCCTGGTCAGAGGAAGCTTAATCCTCCTCTTGTCTTGGTCTTTTATCAGGAGGGGGATGGGAACCCCTGATTAGGGTAATCAAGTCTTCGGCCATCTTAAGCATCTGTTTCTTAGGTATGGGGCCTTGAACTGTAGACTGATGTACAGTCTTCTTTGGTTTTAAAGGAGTTTTAAGCTTAGCAAAAGATTTAATGGTGAGTGTAGTCGGTCTGAAGACACCTTCTACAACCGAAGGTGTTTCCACTGCACCGGGGTCTACTTCTGCTCCGGTTTTGGAAGGGCCTAATGAACATGGCTGCGTCGGCCTAGTAGACTCCGCTTCAGAATCCGCAGCTGTCTGGGGTTCCAGTTCTGCGGTCGTCTGGGGCTGCGTAGGCGGCTCACTGAAAACCGAAGAACCGGCGACAGGCCCAGCAGAGGCCTCTGAGTCTGGCCTGTTCCTAGGCTGCCTGTTCTTATCCTTGCGTTTTTTATGCATGCCGGTCGTCGGCTGCTCCGATGGCATGACATAATTAAATTTCCTACCAAAGTAGTGTCGTGCGAAGTCAAAACGGAGTTTGATAGTTCGTTTATTAAACCTAGCACAAAACCAACAACCTGTGACGTCATGGTCTAGGCCTAGGCAAGGAATACAATAGGAATGGAAGTCCTTATGAGGTATTTGCTTCCCACAAGAAATGCAATTGTTAACTTTTTCTGACATCAGACTGAGGCAAGAAAAGGTTCCCCAACGGGGTACTTAGCTTTATTGAAGACTTCGGACTGAAATTCGAATCGAAAATCTCAGGTGTCGGCCGACCAGCACTTGCGAACTGCTTCTTCTTCGGGCACTGCGCGGCAAGAAAGACTGGAGAAAATGGCGTTGGATGCCTCTTATATACCCCTGGCGCAATGACGTCAGGGAAGAAGCAACAGCAACAGACGCCGGACCAAGACTTTGGAATTCAGGCCGACTGTGGGACCGCCTGACGGCAGGATAACCCAAGTGTGATGACTGCAGCAGGGTAACACGATGAACATCCTGAGGTTTCAGTTCAGAATGTCCCAGTGGAGAAAGTTGTTGAGGCTCCAGGTGCTGGTGCATCATGGTGGAATAGGCAGGATCCGAGGGAGAAGGTTCCTTCAGTACTCCTGTAAATGTAATAGACCCAAGCAGTGCACAGAAAGCGAGTGTGCATCCAAGACAGGCAACATATGTCCACATTTGGAACATTTCTTGAAACCTGGAGGTCTGTGACTCATCGTGTAATATTATATATATATATATATATATATATATATATATATATATATATATATATATATATATACACACACACACATATATCAACAATAATAATGCGTGACAATTCTTAAGATAAAACAATTCAAAATAGTAACTCGCTCTCTTTTTTTCTTTTTTTTTTTTAAATAGAAGGGAAGAAGAAAAGCAGAGGAATACCACCAATGTTATGAAGATCTATGACCACAGTATCTAGCAATACCAAGTATGAAATAGAGCAGAAAGACAACAGAAGCAGTCCAAGAAGAAAAAATTACAACACTCTAACGACAGTAGAAGAGAAGGAGAGGGAAGGAAATACCAACAATGGTATGTCAGAAATACAACAAAGTCATAAGGGCAAGGGAGAATAAACAGTAAAGATCCTAAACCACAAAAGTACAGTTGTGTATACCTACCATAAATGTAGATGTTCGAGTGTCTTCACTGTTGCAGTCATGACTGTAGGGTTCTCCCCTGCTGGCAGGCAGCTCTCGGTCAGCCAGAATCCCAAGGTCTGGGTCCGGCGTCAGCTGTTCAACCATGCTCCATGACGTCAGAGCGCCAGGAGTATAAAGCTGACAGCCGACGCCATCTTCTCCAGTTTTTCTTGCCCCAGATGTCAGGAGTCCCAAAATGAAAAAGGTCCCATAACCTTTGCAAATACACCTCAGAAGAATGGTGAAAAAAGGAAATACACAAAAGTAAAAATAAGAGGGGACAGGAGAGAGGGAAACCCAGACTGCAACAGTGAAGAAACTCGAACATCTACATTTATGGTAGGTGTACACAACTGTACTATGATCATCGTGTTTCACTGTTGCAGTCATGACTGTAGGGTAGAATCCCAAAGCTGAAAGAAAGGGAGGTGGTCATAAAGAGTAAGGGGCGGCTAAAAGGCCCTGCAAGACTGCAGAGGCAAAGCCTGCCCTATACTTAGAGTAGAGAGGTAGATTGTAGTGCTTAGGAAAAGTATGCACTGAACTCCAAGTTGCAGCCTCCAAAATGTCCTTGGTAGGAACTCCCCTGAGGAAGGCCGCAGAAGTAGCAGCAGCTCTGGTGGAATGAGTCCGTATACTCCCTGGGATTTGCTTTCCATGGTGAGAATAACAAAATCTGATTCCATGAGCAATCCATTTAGAAATGGTCTGTTTTGAAATGGCTTTACCTTGGGAACTCGAAGCATAAGAAACAAACAATTGTTCTGATTTTCTGATGTCCTTGGTTCTGTTCAGGTAAAAACGTAGTTGTCTGTGTACATCCAAGGAATGGAAGATCCTTTCCCCTTTATTTTGAGGGGTGGGGAAAAAGGTTGGCAAGTGGATAGTTTGATTTAAAGCCACCTTGGAAACCACCTTAGGCATGAAGGTAGGATTAGTCCTCAAAGATACCCTGTCTTGATGAAAAATAATATAAGGTTCCACAGCCATAAGAGCTTGTAACTCTGAAACTCTCCTGGCAGAGGTTAGGGCTAACAGGATAGCTGTCTTCCAAGATAAAAACTTGATGTCAGAAGAGGCAGCAGGCTCAAAAGGAGGCAAGGTTAGTTTTTCCAAAACATAGTTGAGATCGCAAGCAGGAATGGGAGGAGATCTAGAAGGTCTTAAGTTCTTAGCTCCTCTGAGAAACTGCCTCATGAGCTGGTGGGAAAATATGGGAGGGTCTGTATCATAATGAGCAGAAATAGCAGAGGCATGTATCTTAATTGAAGAGAAAGAGAGACCCTTATGTAAGAGATCTGTCAAGTAAAGTAAAATTAAAGTAATGTTAGGAAGAAGAGGATTAGAATCCTGAGCCTGCATCCAGGAACAAAATCTTTTCCATTTTCCTGCATAAGATTTTCTAGTGCTAGGACGTCTGGCTTCTAAAATGACATCCATAACCTGCTTGGGCAGTAAAGAAGAAATCAAAGGCCCTGGATTAACCAGGCTGCCAGGCTGAGAATTCTGACATGAGAGAGAAGAACCTGACCCTGATGTTGGGACAGTAGGTTCGGAGACTGAGGTAAAACCCAAGGGGGATTCAGGCATAGGTTTTTTAGAGTTGGATACCAAAACTGCCGAGGCCAATTTGGAGCCAGCAAGATTATCATCTTGGGCTTGTCCTGTTTTATCTTCAATAAAACCCGTGGAAGAAGAGGAAGAGGCGGAAAGGCATATCCCGAGAGGTTCCTCCAACTGAATGACAGGGCGTCCACTTTCCAAGCTTCTCTGTGGAAAGTCCTGGTGCAAAAATTCTGCAGTTGATGATTGAGATGGGATGCAAAGAGGTCTATGTGAGGACATCCCCAGACTGCTGTTATCATCCTGAATATTTTGGTGTCCAGCATCCACTCGTGTGGATCCGAAAGGTTTCTGCTCAGACTGTCTGCCAGGAAGTTTTGTTTCCCTGGTAGAAACTGAGCTTGAAGACCCAGATTGCAAGCTAGAGCTGTGTTCCATAGATCCATGGCTAGTCTGCAAAAGGGTAGGAATGAGATCCCCCTTGCTTGTTTATGTACCACATAACTGTGGTGTTGTCTGTCCGTATTAGCAGTTGTCCTGGTTGTAAAAGATTCCTGAAGGCCAATAGAGCTTTCTGAACGGTTAACATTTCCTTTAAATTGATATGCAGGTGCTTCTGATCCTTTGTCCAAAGGCCCTGCAAACAATTGCCCTGAAAATGGGCTCCCCAAGCATAATCCGAGGCGTCCGTGGTTAGAATCTGAGTGGCAGGAGGCAGACGGAAGGGTTTCCCTTTGTTTAGAGCACATGCCCTGGACCACCAAAGAAATTCCTTTTGAAGGCAATGAAGGAAGGAGATCAGTACATCTAAACTGTGGCAATGCTGAGACCATACACTTTTTAGGTACCACTGTATTTTCCTCATGTGCAGTCTTGCATATGGTACGAGAAGGATACAGGAGGCCATGTAACCCAAAGCCTGCAGGAATTTCTTTGCAGATAGTTGAGTTAGAGTTGCCAAGGTTCTGAAAGTTGAAGCCAGCTGTAATTGTTTTTCGGATGTCAGAAATGCCATCTGGGTTGTGGTATTTAGAAGTGTACCCAGAAAAGTTATCTGCTGTGATGGTGTCAAATTTGACTTTTTTATGTTTACAGAGAATCCCAGGAACTTGAGGAGGTTCTGTACAAATTCTAGATACTGGAGTAAGACATCCTTGCTGTCTGCCTGAATTAGACAATCGTCCAGATAAGGGTAAATTTGAATTCCCTTGAGTCTGCAGTAAGCTACTACTGGGGCCAGGCATTTGGTGAAGACCCTGGGCGCAGCAGACAATCCAAAGGGCAGCGCAGAGAATTGAAAGTGCCTCGATCCGGCCTTGAACCTAAGGTATTTTCTGTGATCCTGCCTGATGGGAATGTGTAAATATGCCTCCTTTAAACCCAAAGTTACCATCCATGCATTTTTAGACAGCATTGGAAGTAGCTGCTGTAGAGTAAGCATCTTGAATTTTGGAATCTCTAGAAAGGTGTTCAAGACCGGCAGATCCAGAATGGGTCTCCATGAGTTTTGCTTCCTTGGGACTAGAAACAGCCTTGAGTAAAAACCTTTTCCCATCTCTGAAAGAGGAACCAGTTCTATGGCATTCATAGCCAAAAGAGCTTCCACCTGGTTTAAGGCCTCGGTCCATTGATGTTTTGGAAGATCTGGCCATCCGCTTGGTCTTGGCAAGGTATGAAAATGGAATTTGTAACCTCTTAAAACCACATCCAAAACCCATTTGTCTTGGGTTATTTGAGTCCAATTTTGATAAAAAAGAGACAGTTTTCCTCCGAGAGGGGCTTCCAGGCAAGAATTTCCTGTAGCCCAACAGAGGGAGTCATTGAGTTTGTTTCCTTTGAGATTGTGACCTGTCCTCTCCTCCCCTAGGGGTGGAAGCAGTCCACTGTCTTGGTCTATAAGCAGCTTGTGTTTGAGGCCTCCCTCTGGAGCGTCTATATCTACCCCTCTGAGGCCTGTCTGAAGTGGGAAAGGACCAAGTTTTTGAAGGCCAATTCCTGCTAAATCTAGGTGGCTGTACTTGTAAGAAATCTTTAACTGTTTGCATGGATTTCGTCTTATCCTCCATCTTTTTAATCACCTCTTCAGCTTTTGATCCAAACAAAACATTATGCTTAACAGGAGAATCCAATAATTTAGCCTTTACTTGTTCAGGTAAATTTTGTTCCTTTAGCCATGCATGCCTTCTAATGACTGTACCAGAGGCCGCAGCCCTACAAGAAGCCTCCAAGGCATCACATCCACAGTGTAAACCATGCTTCCCAACCTGTTCAATGGCATGCAATAAGTCATGTAATTCCTTATCATCTGCACAGGCAGAAATGGAAGTAAGCTTTTGTTTTAAGACAGACAAGAGAAATTGCTGGTATTTAAGCATATGAAACTGACAGTTTAAAGCCCTAATGGACAAAGTAGCAGAAGTGTACACCTTTTTGCCCCATCTTTCTAAGGATCGAGAATCCTTTTCAGTAGGAATGGGATTTTTGGCAGAAGCGGCCTTAACTCCCTTAGGACCCTGAGAAATGGTTTCAGGGTCAGCAGAAGGGTTCTTGTATAAAAACTGATGGGAATCAGGAACCCTGTAATATCTATCAGGCTTAACAGGAGCAGGAGGAAAAGAGTCAGGGGTTAAGTTAGCCTCCGAAAAGGCATCATCCACAATATCCAAAACAGGAGGAATAGCCAGGGGTCTATGTTGGGGAAGAAGAAGAAAATCCCTCAGTCTTTTCTTGGATTCCGAATACTCCTGTCCTTCCCAGTGGAAATGTTTCCTCATTTCATGCAAAATTTCCCAAAAAGAGAAATCCTCAGGGGGAGAAGCTGAAGGAATGGATTCTTCAGCATCAGAATCCTCATAAGGAGGGAAAGAATATTCCTGATCAGAAGAAGAAACTGAGGAAACAGAAGCCTGATCAGAGGAATCATAATAAACATCCTGCCTTGGCCTTTTGTCTGGAGGGGGATGTGAAAGTACAGTTTTGTACCTACCATAAATGTAGATGTCCGAACTGGATAGCATCTGCAGTCATAACAACTGGGTTGTCCTGTCGTCAGGCAGCCCTTCAGTCGGCCGGATTCCAAAGTCCGGGTCCGGCTTCGGCTGATGTCGCACTTCACCCGACGTCATCTCTGCTGGTCTTCGGGTATAAAGGCATCAGCCGACGCCATTTTCTTCAGTGTTTCTTGCCCCAGATGCCAGTTGCCCTCCCTGGAAGGCTAAATTTTGGATAAATGCCAATGTTTGCAAAAGGATAGAAGGCAAACTCAGAAAATAAGCATGTATGTACATATATACAAACAAATACACCATAAGAGACTCCCCCCACCAGCTAGCTATTAGGAGGGTAAATACCTAGGAGTACCACAGAGGGGAAGGAGGAGGGTAATCCTGACTGCAGATGCTATCCAGTTCGGACATCTACATTTATGGTAGGTACAAAACTGTACTATGTCCTTCATTGATGCATCTGCAGTCATAACAACTGGGTAGAATACCATAGCCAACTAAGGGGAGAAAAAATAGATTATGGTGTGGTTAGGATCCCTTGCAGTACAGCAGTGGCAAACCCTGCTCGGGATCTGGAGTACAAAGGTAAATTATAATGCTTGGCAAATGTATGCACGGAGGTCCAAGTAGCCGCCTCAATAATGTCCTTGGTTGCCACTCCTCGTAAGAAGGCTGTGGTAGTGGCTGTTGCCCTTGTAGAATGAGGCCTTATGTTCTGTGGAATTGGTTTTCCATGGAAGGAGTAACAGAATCGTATGCAATTTCCTATCCATTTGGAGATTGTCTGTTTGGAAATAGCTTTTCCTTCTCTTCCTGTTGCATAGGCTACAAAAAGCTGGTCAGTTTTTCTGTTACTTTTTGTTCTGTCCAGGTAGTAGCGTAACTATGTACATCCAAGGTATGCAGCATTCTTTCCCCTCTGTTTTGAGGGTTGGGGAAGAAGGTAGGAAGGTGGATTGCCTGGTTTAAAGACACTCTGGATACCACCTTAGGCATAAATGTAGGATTAGTCCTCATGGACACTCTATCTTGGTGGAAGATTAGGAAGGGCTGTACTGCCATTAGGGCCTGAAGTTCAGACACCCTCCTTGCTGAGGTTATTGCCAGTAGGAAAGCAGTTTTCCACGATAGATGCTGTAGCTCTGCTGTTGCTGCTGGCTCAAAAGGTGTGAGTGTCAGCTTTTCTAGTACAAAGTTCAAATCCCAAGCTGGCAATGGTGGTTTCCTAGGGGGTTTGACATTCTTAATCCCTCTGAGGAACTGCCTGAGTAAAGGATGTGAAAAGACAGGTGGATCAAAGCTGTATTCTGCTGAAATAGCTGATGCATGTATCTTGATGGAGGAGTAGGACAGGCCTGTATGCAGAAGTTCTGCCAAATACTCCAGAATGTTAGCCATATCTATATTTGACACATCCTTTCCTCTTTCAGCACTCCAAATGACAAATCTTTTCCATTTTCCTGCATAGTTCCTTCTTGTTGAAGGTCTGCGGGCTTCAAGGATAATGTCTTTCACCCTTTGGGAAAGTTCTGGATTAGTTGTTGCTATGTAATGTTCCATGCAGTCAGTTGCAACGTTTTTGGTTTGGATGCATGATGTTGTAGTTGTTCTGAGTTAACATCAAAGGCCTCAGGGTATTGACCACATCTTGTCCCGAGACATGCTCCTTAGCAATGGGTACCAGTGTTGTCTTGGCCAGTTTGGAGCTATCAGGATTATCGTTGGACGCTCCTCCTTGATTTTTAGTAATACCTTGTGTAGCAAGGGAAGAGGTGGGAATGCATATGCTGTCAGACCTTTCCAGCTGAAGGAGAGCGAGTCCACTTTCCATGCAAGTGGGTGGAATGTCCTTGTGCAGAATTTTTGAGCTGGTGATTGAGAGGGAAGCGAATAGATCTATCTGTGGCATTCCCCATTTCTTTGAGATGGTCTTGAAGATGTCGGGTGTAGCATCCATTCGTGAGCATCTGAGGTGGTTCTGCTTAACATGTCTGCTAGAGTATTCTCCTTCCTGGTACGAATATTGCCTGTAACGGGATGTTGTAGCTGAGTGCCAGGTTCCAAAGGTCCAAGGTCATTCTGCACAGGGGGTATGAATGAGTGCCTCCCTGTTTGTTGATGTACCACATGACAGTGGTGTTGTCTGTCCTTATCATCAATTGGCCTTCTTTGAGGAATGGTCTGAAGTTTTGGATTGCCAGTTTTACTGCCAGCATTTCTTTTAGGTTGATGTGCAGGTGAAGCTGGTCCTGCGTCCATAAGCCTTATACGCATTTGCCCAGCATGTGAGCCCCCCATCCTAGGTCTGAGGCGTCTGTTGTGATGGTTTGGCTTGCTTGATAGTTGTGAAAGGGTAGGCCTGGGTTTGACTGGCATGCTTGAGCCCACCATAGGAACTCCTGTTTTAGGCATGGTATTAGTGGAATTTCTGCTTCTAGGCTGTGCCTGTGTTGGGACCATAAATTCTTTAGGTACCACTGTAGTTTTCTCATATGTAGCCTGGCATGTGGAACTAAGATTATGCATGATGCCATGAAGCCCAGGGCCTGCAGAACTTTTCTTGCTGTTAGCTTGTTCCGTCTTGTTAGTGCTAAGAAGTAAAGAGGGAGTTCTTTTTGTTTTCTGTAGTTAGGAATGCCATTTGTTTTACTGTGTCCAATTCAGCCCAAGAATGTCCTTGTTTGGGATGGTATCAGCCTTGACTTTTGTAAATTGACTGTGTATCCCAGAGCTTGTAGCAAGTAAATGACCCTTTGTAAATCTGTTGTCAGCTTGCTTGTTGTCCCCTTGTAGCAGACAGTCGTCCAGGTATGGATAAATTTGAATTCCCTGTAGTCTGCAGTGGGCGATCACTGATGCCAGGCATTTTGTGAATACTCTGGGCGCAGTAGATAAGCCAAAGGGCAATGCTGAGAATTGATAGTGCTCTGATCCTGCAAGAAATCTGAGGTATCTTCTGCAAATTGGTCGGATGGGGACGTGCAGGTATGCCTCCCTGAGATCTAGAGTTACCAGCCAACACTCCTTGCCCAGCATGGGAAGAAGTTGCTGTAGAGTCAGCATTTTGAATTTTGGGACAATGATGTATGTATTTAAGGTGGACAGGTCGAGAATAGGTCTCCAACTTTTTTCCTTTCTTGGAACTAGGAATAGTCTGGAGTAAAATCCTTTGCCTTGTTCTGTTCTTGGAACTCTTTCCACAGCTCTCATCTTTGTTAATTGCATTATCTGTTGTAGAGCTTCTGTTTTTTGATTTGGAGGCAGGTTTGGCATTCCTCTTTTGACTGGTAAAGTGTGGAAGTGGAACCGGTAACCTTGGTTTATGGTTTGCAAAATCCACTTGTCTTTTGTGATATAGTGCCAGTTCTTTGAAAATAAGGTTAATTTTCCGCCTAATGGTGCTGCTATTTGTTCCCTGGTAGGCGGAGTTAGAATCAAGTCACTGTTGTTGTGCTGTTGTAGTGGTAGTGGCTGTGTCTATGCCTCTGTTATTACCTTGCCACTGTCGTCCTCTGTAGGCTCCCCCTCTGGATTGATTTCTGCCTCTGGAACGTCTATTCCTGCCCCTTTGGGATCTTGTGGAGTCAGGAAAGGACCAGTTTTTGGCAGGCCAGTTCCTGCTAAACCTTGGGGGCTGAACCTGTAAGAAATCTTTTACTGTTTGGACAGATTTTGCCTTTTCTTCCATTTTCTTCATTACCTGCTGGGCAGGCGTACCAAACAAACTGGCCTTATCCATAGGAGCATCTAATAACTTAGCTTTAACATGATCCGGTAAGACCTGTTCCTTCAGCCATGCATGTCTTCTTATCACTGTGCCAGTCATGGCTGATCTAAATGAAGCCTCCAGTGCATCATAGCCACATTTCAGTGAATGGTTACTAACCTGTTGTATGTTATTTACCATCTCTAATACATATTTCTTATCTATAGAGTCATCAGAGGATAGCTTTTTAGTTAACTGATCAAGCATAAACTCTTGGTATTGTATCATGTGAAACTGACAGTTTAAAGCTCTGGCTGAGAGAGTAGCTGAGGTGTAAACCTTTTTGCCCCATCTGTCTAAAGACCTGGCTTCCCTTTCAGAAGGAATAGGATTTTTTGCTGTGGTCGAGGCTACTGCCTTAGGCCCCTGGGATATAGTTTCGGGGTCTGCAAGTGGGGCCTTGTATAGGTGATGATGGGTGTCTGGTACCCTGTAAAATCTATCTGGTTTGGCAGGGGCTGGAGGTAAAGAATCTGGTGCAGTGCAGACATCATTAAAAGCATCGTCCACAACAGATAGGACAGGAGGTATAGCTAAGGGCCTATGTTGTGGAAGGTATAGAAAGGTCCTAATTCTTTTTCTGGAATCTGAATAATCCTGTTGCTGCCATTGGAAATGTTCTCGCATGGCATGCAAGGTTTCCCCAAAGGAGAATTCTTCTGGTGGGGAAGCAGCTGGGATGGATTCTTCAGCATCTGAGTCTTCATAATTGGAGAAAGGAGCCTCTGGCTGGTCTGTAATATCTGAGTCATCCGCAGAATCATCAGAGGACCCAGGCTCTGGGGGCTCTGCTCTAGGTCTCTTCTCTGGGGGCTGCGAGGCCCTGTCTGGGTGAGATTGAGATCCCCTAATTAAGGTTATTAAATCTTCTGCCAGAGTAAGCATTTGTGCACTAGAAGTGGGCCTGGTTGAGGGGGGCTTAACAGGCACTGATTTAGTAGACTTGGCTGCTTTAGCCCTGGCAAAGGCCTTAATTGACATGGCTGCAGGAGGCCTAGCAGCACCACGTGCTGGGGTAGAGACATCCAAAGGGATGGTGTCTGATAAGTCACTAGGAACCACTGGAGTAGGTAAAATATCTGAGGTCGATTCAAGTAATGTAGCAGGAACCTCAGAAGTAGTCATAGATTCAGCTGTGCTTTGATCAGTTTTCTCGGTTTGGCGAAACCGAGACACTCATGATTTGCTTAACCATGGTTTCGGCCGAAACCGTGGACCCATGATGTCGGTCTTTTCTTTGCGTTTTTAACAATTTGGGAAGTCGGAGGATCCGACGGCATAATGTCGCAAAATCAGAACCGAAAAACTGTTCAGCAAACTCCGACCGGCGCCTAAGCGTTCGTCGGTTGAATGAAGCACAGGCGAACAGGCTGCTACGTCGTGGTGTGGGCCTAGACAAGGCAAACAGTAAGAGTGGAAATCTTTATGAGGTATTTGTTTCCCACAAGATAAACAGTTATTGACTTTTTCTGACATCGGCTGAGGCAAGAAAGAGTCCCCAACGGGGTACTTAGCTTTTAGAAGTCTTGAGTAGTATTCGTAGTAGTAATCTCTGGATCCGACCGACCGGCACTTGCGAACAGCTTCTGCTTGCGCCGCGGCAAGAAAGACTGAAGAAAATGGCGTCGGCTGATGCCTTTATACCCGAAGACCAGCAGAGATGATGTCGGGTGAAGTGCGACATCAGCCGAAGCCGGACCCGGACTTTGGAATCCGGCCGACTGAAGGGCTGCCTGACGACAGGACAACCCAGTTGTTATGACTGCAGATGCATCCATGAAGCACATCCCCTAATCATAGTAAGTAAATCCCCCGCCATCTTGAGTAACTGTTTCTGTGACTTGGGAGCCGGTTCAGAAGAGGCCTGTGTTGAAGTCTTTGATTTAGAAGGAGTCTTTGCCTTTGTCTTTGGCTTTGCCTTTACTAGTAGCTGAGTAGGCCTGAAAACCCCTTCAGAAGCCGGTACCTGCACAACGGCTCCGGACCCATCCGAAGGAGCACTGTCCGAAGGTCCTGCAACAGAAATATTTAAAGGCCTGGTTGGCTCCTCATGAGAGTCCATTTCGGCCGTCGGTTCTGAAATGGCCGACGACAGGGGCTGCAAAAGCACCTCACTGACGACGGCCGAACCTGAAGTTGGCTCCGCTTGTGCGCTATCATCAGATTTGGACCTCGGTGGCCTGTCTTTATACTTGCGACGTTTGTGAACTCTGGTAGCCGGGACCATATCCGACGACATTTTGTAGTTAAAGCGCCTACCGAAGTAATGAAAAGCAAAATCATACCTTCGCTTAATTGTACGTTGATTGAATCTAGCACAAAAACGACAACTAGCTACGTCGTGGTCAGGGCCTAAGCAAGGAATACAGTAAGAATGAAAATCCTTATGAGGTATTTGCTTCCCACATGAAATACAATTATTAACTTTTTCTGACATCGGAGTGGAGCAAGAAAAAAGTTTCCCCAACGGGGTACTTAGCTTTGAGTGGAGAAGAAAGTCTTCGGACCGAAGAATATCAGAAAAATTCGTCAGGAGTCAGCCGACCGGCACTTGCGAACTGCTATCACCGCACGGCAAGAAAGACTGGAGAAGAAGGCGTTGGCTGTCAGCTTTATACTCCTGGCGCTCTGACGTCATGGAGCATGGTTGAACAGCCGACGCAGGACCCAGACTTTGGGATTCTGGCCGACCAAGGGCTGCCTGCCGGCAGGGGAGAACCCTACAGTCATGACTGCAACAGTGAAACACGATGAACATCAGTAATGGCTAAACATTAAAATGTTAAGCGAATGGAAAAAAAACTGTTAAATGAAAAAAAACTTGGTTCATCTACTACAGCTTGACAAAAACTGGTAGACCGTGTCGGTTAGCTAGAAGCAGCAAATGACATCTGAGGAATATAACAGGGTGCATTAATGATAAGGGAGAAGCTCGAGAGATCTGGTGGCTGCGAGCTTTAGCAACGGCCAAGTCTGATCCAACGGACTGGATCCAAACCCCATTTGTTGAGAATAGAGAGACTGACAACATCAGATCGGGGAGTTACCTGGAGGGAACTGCTTGCAAGCTCATCTGGGCTGGTGGCCCCTGAGGTGTAAGATGAGAAGACTCAGACACAGGATCTGAAGAGGAAACAGGATATGGTTCTGAAGGAGCAAGAGTTGAAACTACTCTGGGATGTGAGAAAATCCTCTCCACCACCCCGAAGGCAAACCAGGAGAAACAGAGGACAATCTTACTGCAGCCGGGACTCTTGGAGCAGACACTCTTCGGCCCTCCCTGACCATCCACTCTGAAGGGAAAGTCAGAACAAAGCGATCCAATGCTGAAGATGTGCAAGAAAGCAATGGCTCAGAAAATTTCAGAGTCAAAGTCAACCCATGAGGTCCAATGCAGACACACCAGCTCTGAGAGCCATCATGTTTCAAAGGATGAGGAGCCGACTGCATCAGAGAATTCACCAGAGCAGAAGATAAAATAATCTTCGGCTCCAATGGTACAACTCTAAAGAATCTCTGATCCAAGAGCTCCAAAATGGCAGGTTGGATCGGAAAAGGAGCAACTGCAGGCTGGAACAAAGGTTGAAGGCTCACGGATCCAATGGGAGACAGAGCCGACAGGAATCCCATCTGAATCTGTGTTCTAAGGAATTTTCTCATCATCCTAGCCACTTCTGACTCGGAAAGACTTTGAGAAAACCTAACAGAAGAGGAAGGTGGCCTGGACAATGCTTTGGGAGTCTCTTGCAGAAAACGAGATCTCAATCTTAAGGATACTGGCTCCAGAGAAAATCCTGGAGCAAGGGGCCAAGGAAATTTGGTTATAACAAGCATCAGATCCAAAGACTTTGGATCTGAGCTCTTAGAAACCTTCTTGGGAGCCTCTGAAGAAGGTGTGGATTGAGGAGACTGGGCAGGTGAGGGTTTATGGTGTTCCTTGGACTTTTCAGTTTTCTGAGAGGGAGTTTTAGCCCCTGTTGTAGTATATGCAGAAGAAGCAGCGGCCAGAAGGTGTTTTAAAATTAACTTGTTTCTTCTAGCGCTAATAGCCCTAGCATTAAAGGCCACATAAACGGAGGAGGTGCCCAGATGTCCTAGGTCCAAACAATACACGCACTTCCTATGGGTATCAGAGTTGGGGACGTTACGCCCACAGGAAGTGCACTTTTTAAAGCCAGTAGGCTTATCAGCCATACTGCAAAACGACAAGCAAATTATCTACACAAAAAGTTTTTTGTTTTTTTTTTGTTTTTTTTTAATACTAAACAGGAAAGTAGGAAAAAAGAAGGTTTAAATACAAGCAATGGTAACCTTAGAACTACCTTAAGGTATACAAGGAAAAGAGAAAAAAATGAACTATCAACAATTATACTTAAAATATACATAAAAATCTCAGTAAAGAAAGAATTAGAAAGGTAAGGGAGATAGCCTTACTATTACATAAGGAAAAATGGAAATATATAACTACTAACTCACTAAAATCTAACAAAGACCTCAAACAATCCCATCTTCTTCCAATCTTGAAGAGTGGCAAAAAAGAGGTGGGGTAACACAATGATCAGAGGCATTATGGGTAAGGGAAGAGCTTGAGAGTCAGATTCTAGAATCGAAAGAAAGTGGCAGAGTAAGATCCGAGGATCCGATCCGAACTCATTCATTGAGGAAAGAATGAAAATTAAAACATCAGATCCAACATTCAGTACAGCAGATATTATAAGTGCAAGTTATTATTGAAAAGTTTGGGCATCAGAGGAGGACTTGACAACTCCCGTTTTGTAGTTGCCTACAAAATTAGTTAGCCAGAGATCTTGTTCCTTGATCAAGATATCAGAAGAACAAACAATGAAAGAGGTCCCAGCATTCAGCAATGCATCACATCACAGGTTACTTTTATAATCCCCTGAAATTGCACTTGCCACCTGCACAGTGTGGATTCTCTTATTTAACAAATCTACTATCCATCTTACCACATAGTAAACCTAACAAATTACAGATGGATCCCTAAGTGTGCTAGAGTGAAGGATGATGCCAAATGGCTTGCTAGATAAAGGTATACTGTGTGGATAGCATGACTGCTATCAACAGCTTGTCTGCTACCCTTTCAAAGTTGTTCACCAGTTTCGTCAGACAAGATGTGCCCTATACAAAGCTGAACTGATGAGATTTTTAATGTCAAGGTTTATAATGTCACTTATAGTGTGTTCTACGTCCTTGTTTATGAGACTAGTTAGACTGATAGGCCTACAATTCTCGAGGTCTATGGTGGGTTCACCACCAGTGTGTGTGTCACACCTTGGGAACAAAGCCTATTACTAGACTCAGGTCAAATAGCTTAAGGAGGGGCTTTTTCTAGGACAAGTTTAATACAGTTAATTGGGCACACTGTCAGATCCCATGGAGTCAGACATTTTGGTTTTTGACAGCATTTTCAGTACATGTTCTTCAGTGATAAGGGTGTGACAAAAGGGAAATACTGCCAGTCCTGCTATCTAGAACTTTTTAAAATAATTATATGTCACTTGAAAATATTAATATGATTTATATAGAAATGTGACACTGCCAGCCCAGCTATCTGGAATTTTGTAAATAATCATATGTCATTTTCGAATATTAATATGATTCATATGCTTGTCTGACAAATGTAAGAGATCCGTATGTTATGTACTGAGCTTCAAGAATGTAACCACAATGTATCCTACTGGAAAAGAACAGGACTGCATATAAACTATATACCTGTGCAAATGTATGTTTTAATAGCAGAAGTTGGAACATACAGAGTTAACTTGCAAAATGTCAAGAAAATAAGTGGAAAGGGTTTTACAATTGTGTTCTCAGTTTCAGTGCAGCAAGCATACACAATGTCTACAGATAGAAGTTTTCCTATGGTCTTGAAACAGAAATAATTACTAGGTTTCAAATGTAAAAGTGTTTGTTTTACGACTTCCATTTCTGAGCAAACATCTGAGAGATATGTATTTTTCACAGAGAAATGTTAAATTTTGTAAAGTTTCTGTTAGCCTGGGAACTGAAGGCAGGTGACAATCAGTGATGTCATCCAAGCTAACCCAGCAGTAATATGTGATACTAATTTAAGAATTTTCTCAGAGAGGAAGACAGTGCATTATGTATCTTGTCTTGGACCTAGGAACATCCATTCAGCACTTCTCATCTGCATTTGCCTTGCTCTATAAGTCTAGGGTACAGTAATTTCTTTTAGATATAGTTAGGAATATAGTAAATATTAGTTTAGATGTTTCTGTATTTATTTGAGACTGTCCTGCAATGTTGTTTTAAAATATTTCCTGTGACTCTGAACTCTGCAGATTACTGTGTTGTTTGAGTATTGTCTTGTTCTTTTATTTATTATTAAATATATTTATTAATAAATATATTTAAACCTTTTAATTGTGGCTGGTTTGCTTAGAGATATTTAAGCTCTTAGAGTACTTGCATATGTATCTGGTGGCATTGTACAGGCCACTCCTAAATGGCCTTGAAAGTCTTTGTCACACTTACCATTTGGATAACAATAACATTACACACAAGGATTCTACACCCTTTCATAAGGGCCTTACAGTAACAGATAGGTAAGGGTGGCTGGTGGCAGCTGGTACTACCTTATAGTCTGGGGGGGCATAGCTAGTAAACCTGTGCCAGCCTCTCCCATGTTTGTGTGTGTGTTTGTATATCAATCAAATCTCAAAGTGTGTGTGTCAGCTACTTGGGGAGGGACACAGAGAACTGGGTAGACAGAGAGGGTGCTGGAGGTCTTAGCTTGGCCACTCAGCTGAGATCTTAACCCTATAGTTGTGCCAGTGGGGGAGTCTTGCTGGGGGATCTGGAGAAAGAGGGAGAAAAGTACAGTTGTGTACACTTATCATAAATGTAGATGTTAGAGTGTATTCACTGTTGCAGTCATTACATTTGGGTAATCTGCTGGCATGTTGCCCTCAGTCGGCCTGAATAACAAAGTCTTGGGTCCTGCATCGGTTGCTGTCTCCTCCTCCATGATGTCAGGTCAGGGGTATAAAACATGCAGCCAACGCCATTTTATTCAGTTTTTCTTGCCCCAGATGTCAGGTGCCCCACAAATGGGGAGCAAATATATATACACACACACATATGTGTACACACACATGTGTACACAGAGTAAGCAGCTGTAAAGCTCAAGCAAAGTCCCTTTCCAGACTCCTTCCCTGTGGGATCAAAGGAACCTCAGACCTGTGCCCATAACGGACACTATCAAGAGGCAGCGACCTATCCTGTGTATAAAAGTATGTTATGTTTCCTAGCTAGAGCAGACTTACTCTAATTGTGTACCTCGGGTTAAGCAACCCTCCAGCACCTCCTGCAGCCTACTTATTCCCCCTTCCACATTAGATACCTCCATCTTAACTCTATCTTTATCTACCTCTACTATCCTTAATTGTTAGCATATTTCTCTCCTTCCCCCCTCCCCCTCTCGTACCTAGTCCCCTGCTATATGGCCTGTTCCTGTAATCATACTTCTTCCACATAGAGGCACCTCCATCATAGTTCTCCTGTGTTCTCCTTTTTCTTCCACCCTGTTTATCTTCCGCCTTCATTACACTTTCTTATCGTAAGCTTTCTTCCTGACCTGCTTTTTTTCTTCTTTTTTAAAATAATCTTTTTTACCTTACCTGTTATCCTCTCACTTTATATCCTCTACATTCTTACCTGTACTCATTACAGAAATTACTTATCATTTTCTTTCTCTGACTCACTGTCTTACCTGTTTTTCTCCCTATCTCTGATTGTTTCCTGCTGAACTTCTCTCTTTGTGGCTACCCGCTCCGTTAAGCCCTCACTCCGCTCCCACCCTACCCCCAATTCCCACCCACCCCCAGGGGTCCTACCTTTATACTTGCTTAGACACTCCCCCTACTAATTAACCACTTATCTCTCTCCCTGCACACTCCACCTATTTCACACCATACTCTTAATCCTACAACCACACCCTCTCTCCACACATTTATCTTACTGCCTCACCTTACTCTACTGTTCTCACCACACAGTCCTATACTTACTAAGCTCATCTCTATAGGAGCATGCCTTCAAACCTTAACTCAATCTATTCATTTATTCTTCTTAACATCCTTCTCTACTACTATACTCTTACCTCCTATGAATATCCTATCCTTAGCCAACCTCCTGTAATAGCCAAACACACTACATCTACACTTCCTCTACCTGACCAAATACATATTAATATACTATCAAGCAGTCCCTACCTTCCCCTCTCTACCACAAAATACACTACTACAGATCCCAAACCTCTAAGCGATTCTATCTAACAGCCTGTAAAATCCTAAAAGTATTTCAAGTCCCACAAACACTTTTATTGATATATGGTGACATCCACCCCAACCCTGGCCCAAATACTCTCATAAGCCATACCCCATCAAACTTAACTTCTAACTGTTTTAGCTCACCTTTCTCCTCTGACTCCCTCTGTATTGCTCACCTAAATATTCGTAGCATCAACAATAAAATCACACAACTCCATGCCTTAATAGATTTCTATGCCTTTGATATTCTCTGTCTCACTGAAACTTGGCTTAAACCTAGTACCAAAGACAACGAATTTACTCCCCCAGGTTATAGCACCTTAAGGCAAGATCGTCTTAGAAAAAAGGGTGGTGGAGTAGCCCTTTTATACAAATCCCAACTACAGGTAGCCTTAATTGACTCCTTGCCCCCCTCCCCAGCCAATGCTGAAATACTTTGTGCCAAACTACAAGTTAATAAAACCAAAGCTATTTATATCATATGTTCTTACATCCCTCCAGGCAAGAACATTAACACACTAGAAAATATCCTAGGCTGGGTCTCCAGTAGCTTTCCCCAAGAAACCATAATCTTAGGAGATTTCAATATTGACTGGAACTCCTGCATATCTCCCAAACCCTCCATTCACATTAATCTCTTCAACTTTCAGCAAACCATTAACTCCCTACTAGAATACACAAATCAACCCACAAACAAACCACTCTAGATTGGATACTAGTGAACAACAATCCCTCTCCTATAAAACAGGAATACTCCTGACAATATCAGTGACCATCTCCTAACCTTTATCACTAAACAAAATACTACAATCCCAAGCAAGCTACCTATCGTACCATGCAACAAAACAGATTTTAACCTAGCATCCTTTCAAAGCGAACTCAAAGAACATGACTGGTCAACTCTAAAACACCTCCCAATAGGAAGCAGTTACCCACTTCAACAATACCTTCCTTCAAATTCTTGACCATCATGCCCCACCCGCTTAATTAGACTAAGCTCCAAGGCTGCCCCATGGCTCTCCAAAACTACTAAGCAAAATATGCGAGCTAGAAATAAATTATGGACTAAATGGAGGTCCACAAAAACCCCACCGACCACCAAAACTTCAAACACCTCAGAAACACAACAAAGAAACTTATCTATCTAGATAAAAAACTATCACTTTAAATATCAACATAACCAAAACCCCAAACAATTTTGGTCAGGTATAAACAAACTACTCCATCCAGGAAACACCAAAACTCCTACCCCAGCTAGCCTAGCCCAAACCCAACCTGACATAATAGCCAACACCTTCAATGACTTCTTCTCTCAAACAGTCGCCTCCCTGGCAAACACCATGTCTCCCCCCCTATCCCTCCAAATAACCCCTACCCAAAACAGCACTCCCATGCTAAAGTTTAATACTGTCTCCACAACTTTTATACATAAACTACTATCTAAACTTAAACCCTGCACCCCTTCTGCCGACAAGCTACCAGCTGAATATCTTCAACTAGCTGCAACCGAACTAGCCTACCGGTCTCCATCTTAATAAACAGAACTATAACTGAGTCCAAAATCCTTCTTGTTGGAAAATCTCCCACATCATTCCACTCCATAAAGGAGGTAACTCTAATGAACTCTCAATTTTGCCTATTGCCCTTCTATCTCCTCTATCCAAAATAATGGAACGCTGCATACACCATCAACTCTTACATCATCTCTTGAATAACAACTTGCTTGTAGACTCTCAACATGGTTTCAGGCCCTACCACAGTACCTCTACTGCCCTTCTCTCCTTCACTGACATAATCAACAAAAATGCAACAACAACCTGTTCTCCTCTGCACTATTCTTAGACCTCTCGAAAGCATTCGATATGGTCAACCATCAACTTCTCCTCCACACTCTACAATCCCTGTCACTTGACTCACTAGCACTACAGTGGTTTCACTCCTATTTGACAAACAGAAAACAAGCAGTCCTTTGGGACAGCCATCTTTCCTCTCAACTCCCAGTGACTATAGGCGTCCCACAAGGGTCCATCCTAGGTCCCCTACTTTTCTCTATATTCATAAATAACCTGCCTACTTCCTCCCTACATCCACTTGTATACAGTATGCTGGCGATTCTACTCTCATCTGCTCTGCTCCATCCCCAGTTGAACTCCACTCCTCTACCCAATTGGCTTTCACAGCTGCAGAAAAATGGTTTAAACATATCTGTCTCCTCCTAAATCCCAAAAACCAAACTTCTACTTTTCACCCCAACCCTAAAATCCACCCCTATCACTTTTTCCATTGTGTCCTGCAATGGCACTATCATTAAACCTGATGATTCCACAAAACTGCTAGGTGTTACCATAGACAATCAGCTAAACTTTGACCATCACATTGATTTAACTATCAAGACAGTAAATAAAAGATAGGTGCCCTCTACAGACTCAAACCCTTTCTTACTGCCACATCCAGTATCCCTTGCAAACTCACCTCATCTCTACACTACTGTATGCCTCTCCTTCCTTTATCAACATTTCTAAAACTAACCTTCAGAAACTTAATCTAGCCTACCATAGTATTGCCAGATTTGCAACTGGCTCTCCTTTCCATACTCACCACTGTCTTAACTTAAAGAAACTTAACTGGCTAGAACTTCCAAACCTAATACTCCTACAGCAACTAGTCATGACTTTTAAAATTCTACATTACCCTCCAACACACCCATACTGAACAACCTAATCACACCTTATAAAATCTTAGTACACTTCTCATCCAACAAGCTCCTAGTAACTACTCTCAAATCTCATAATAAAGCAGGTGACTCCTTATTTGCAAATACTGTCGGATCATGTTGGAATAAACTTCCCACTGAACTGACCTCCCTAAGCTCATGTCACCTTTTCAAAAAACAGATTAGAAATCATTTACAAAATCACTGGCTATGCCCATGCTCCAATCCTGACTGAAAACTGCTTTACTACCTGCTTTCATAGCTAACACTGTATATTATATATTATATAGTATCTCTCTCTTTGACAATGTTTGTTCCTTTCTTTTAGTATGACAGTGGAGTTTCCCTCCTTAACCCTCTGCAGAAAATAGACACCTATCAGCAATACTATATATTCATTTGTACTTCTTTTTTTATTGTTTGAGTGTTTACTTGATTTAGTGTTTTAGTTTCCTTTAACTGTATTGATTTAGTGTTTTAACTGTATTGATTTAGTGTTTTAAATTCTTTTAACTGTATAATTAGTATTATAGCGGAGCTTTTCTCCTCGGGCCTCTGCTGAAAATGGACATGTATCCAGCCAGACTAGCCCGGTTAACAAATGTAAAATAAATAAATAAATATATATATATATATATATATATATAAATAAACAGAAATATATGTAAATGCACTTTTAGCAACATAAACTTTACCTTCATCTAAAAGCAAACACACCACAAAGGCTGTAGAATATAGTGAAGGAAAGACAGGTTATAGAAAAGGGGGGTGGCAGGTGGGCAACCCGGACTGCAACAGTGAATACACTCGAACATCTACATTTATGGTAAGTGTACACAACTGTACTATGTTCTTCATCTTTCACTGTTGCAGTCATTACATTTGGGTAGAATCTCCAAGTTATGGATGGGAGGATGGAGCTAAATAGCATTAGGAGAGGCTATAAGGCCCTGCAGAACTGCAGTGGCAAAGCCTGCCCTGGATTTGGTGAAGAGAGGCAAATGATAATGCTTTGTGAAGGTATGAACAGAGCTCAAAGTAACAGCTTCAGGAAAGTCTTTGGTTGGAACTCATCTGAGAAAAGCTGCTGAGGTAGAGGCAGCCCTGGTGGAATGTGACCTGATCCCCTTGGGCACAGGTTTACCATGGTGCAAGTAGCAGAAACGAATGCAGTGGCTTATCCACTTAGAAATAGTCTGCTTTGATATAGCCTTCCCCTCTGATCCTGCAGCAAATGCCACCAGTAGTTGCTCAGACTTTCTCAGAAATTTGGTCTTGTTTAAGTAGAATCTTAGTTGTCTGTATACGCCCAGTGAATGCAGAATCCGCTCCCCCTTATTCTGCGGATTTGGGTAAAATGTTGGCAGGTGAATTGTTTGGTTAAGAGCCACACTGGATACCACCTTAGGCATAAAAGAAGGATTGGTCCTGAGGGACACCCTGTCCGGGTAAAATGTAATAAAAGGCTCCACAGCCATGAGAGCCTGTAGTTCTGAAACCCTTCTTGCTGAAGTGATTGCCAAGAGGAAAGCTGTTTTCCAAGATAAAAATTTTATATCTGCAGTAGCTGCTGGTTCAAAAGGAGACAGGGTGAGTTTTTCCAGCACAAAATTGAGGTCCCATGCAGGAGTTGGTGATCTTCTGGGAGGCCTTAAATTTTTGGCCCCTCTAAGATACTGTTTAAGCACAGGATGATAAAAGAGGGGAGGCTCTGTGTTGTAATGAGCCGAGATGGCAGAGACATGGATTTTTATTGAAGAAAAAGATAGGCCCTTGTCAAGCAACTCAGTCAAATATTGTAAAATCTGAGGGATATTGAGGTTTGCTGTGTCCGTTCTTTGTGCTTGGTTCCAAGTACAGAATCTCTTCCATTTATCAGCATAAGATTTTCTAGTACTAGGCCTTCTGGCTTCCAAAATGACATCCATCACAGACTTACTGAGAGGTGGTGTTTGAATAATTAAATGATCAGCCATGCTGCAAGGTTCAAAGTTTGGAGCTGAGTGTGCAGAATTTGATTGTTCTGCTGAGACAGTAGAAGAGGTATTTGAGGCAAGTACCAAGGAGGGAGTTGAGACATATTCCTTAGAACTGAGTACCAGTGCTGGTGAAGCCAGTCCGGAGCAATTAGGATCATTTTTGTTTTTTCCTGTCTGACCTTAAGACCTTAGAGAGAAGGGGCAGAGGGGGAAAGGCATAGACTGATAGGTTTTTCCAACTGAAGGATAGGGCATCCACTTTCCATGCTTGTCTGTGATAAGTCCTTGTACAGAATTTGTCCAGTTGATAATTTTGGGAAGAGGCAAATAGATCTATGTCTGGGTTGCCCCATTTCTGTGTTAACATGCTGAAGATTTGTGGATCCAGTTTCCACTCGTGCAGGTCCATAATATTTCTGCTTAAGTCGTCTGCCAGAGTATTTTGTTTTCCTGGCAGGAATTGAGCCTGAAGATGTATTTTTAAGTCAAAGCTGTGTTTCAAAATGCCATGGCTAGTCTGCAAAGGGGGTAGGAATGTGTACCCCCTGATTGTTTATGTACCACATAACCGTGGTGTTGTCCGTCTTTATCAATAGTTGTCCTGGATGAAGTAAGTCCTTGAAGGCTGCCAGAGCATTCTGAACACCTAGCATCTCTTTCTGGTTGATATGCAGATGCATTTGTTTTGGGCTCCATTTGCCCTGAATGCATCTGCCCAGCAGGTGGGCCCCTCATGCATAATCTGATGAGTCTGTAGCTAGGGTTTGGGTGGCAGGGGGTAAGTGAATGACACTCCCTTGTTTTGGTGACGTGTCTCTGCCCACCAAAGAAACTCGTGTTGAAGGCAGGGAAAGAGAGGAAACATTGTTTCTAGACTGTGACAATGTTGACTCCATAAACTTTTTAGGTACCACTGAAGTTTCCCCATATGCAGTCTTGCATATAGAATTAGTAGAATGCAGGATGCCATGAACCTCAAAGCCTGCAGAATTTGTCTTGCAGATAACTGGGTTTTTGTTGCCATTTGTTTGAAGTATGTTGTCAGTTGCCTTTGTTTGTCTGGTGTAGGGTAAGCCATCTGGGCAGCTGTATTCAAGTTTGCACCCAGGAATGTAATTATTTGAGAGGGTACCAGTTGGGATTTCTTTTCATTTATTGTGTACCCTAGGCATGTTAGAAGCCTTTTTACAAATGTCAGATGATGAAAAAGAGTGTCCTTGTCCTCTGCTGGAATGAGACAGTCGTCCAGATAAGGATACATTTGTATGCTTCTTTGTCTGCAGAATGCAATTACTGGTGCCACGTACTTTGTAAAGACCCTGGGCACAGTAAACAAGCCAAAGGGCAGTGCAGAGAATTGGTAATGCAAAAATCCTGCCTTGAAGCGTAGGTATCTTCTGCACAATTCCACTACTGGGATATGCAGGTATGCCTCTTTTAAGTCTAGAGTCACTAACCAAGCGTTCCTGCCCAGCATAGGCTGTAGCTGTTGTAAAGTCAGCATTTTGAATTTTGGAATGTCCATGAACGTGTTCAAAATCGATAAGTCCAGTATTGGACACCAGGAATTGTCTTTTCTGGGTACCAGGAAAAGTCTTGAATAAAAACCTTGTCCTTTTTCCTTTTCTGGTACTGGTTGAATAGCCCCCATAACCACGAGGGACATAACTTGTTTCTGAGCCTCTGCCCACTGAGTTTGGGGCAGATCTGGCCAACCATTTGGAATTGTATGGAAATGAAATCTGTTCACCTAGGATACTATGTTTAATACCCACTTGTCCTGGGCAATTAACTGCCAATTTTGAGCATGAAGTGCTAATTTTCCCCCCAAGGGGGCTGCCAAAAGTTAAGTGCTTGGTGAAAGTAGAGGGAAGTCACTGAGACTGCTTACTGTAGGGTTGTGCTTTATTTCCTCCAGATTTGGAGGTGGAGGCACCCCATTGTTTGACCTGTAAGAACCCTGTGATTGGGATCTAGAGCCTTTTGAGCACCTGGATTTGCCTTGAGAAGCTCTGGTAGACACAGGAAAGGACCAATTTTTAGTAGGCCAGTGCCTACTGAACCTGGGTGGCTGCACTTGTAAGAAATATTTTACAGTTTGCATAGATTTAGCTTTGTCTTCCACTTTCTTTAAAACCTCTTCTGCCTTATTACCAAACACAGTATCATGCTGCAAGGGGGCATCCAACAATTTAGCTTTAACATGATCAGGCAGACTTTGCTCCTTGAGCCAGGCATGCCTTCTAATCATAGATCCAGTAACTGCGGCCCTGCAAGAGGCCTCCAAGGAATCAAAACCACATTGCAAAGTATCCTTTCCAACCTGTTCTGCTGAATGAAATAATTCCTGTTAATTCTTTATTTTCCACACAATCAGAAATCAACATAATTTTCTGTTTCAATAAGCCCAAAACATGCTGTTGATATTTAAGCATATGAAAAGTACAGTTTTGTACCTACCATAAATGTAGATGTCCGATAGGTATGCATCTGCAGTCCTAACATATGGGTTGTCCTGCCTCAGGCAGCCCTTCGGTCGGCCGGATTCCAAAGTCTGGGTCTGGCCTCGGCTGATGTCGCACTTCACCCGACGTCATAGCTGCTAGGGTATAAAGGCATCAGCCGACGCCATTTTCCTCAGTGTTTCTTGCCCCAGATGCCAGGTGCCCTCTAGGAAGGCTAAATTTGGATAAATGCAAACAATTCCAAACAGTAGAAAGCAAAATATATACATACATATATACATACAAACAAATACACCATAATAGATCCCCCAGCTAGCTAAAAGAGGGGTAAGTACCCTAGAAATACCACAGAGGGGAAGGAGGGTGGGTAATCCTGACTGCAGATGCATACCTATCGGACATCTACATTTATGGTAGGTACAAAACTGTACTATGTCCTTCAAGGATGCATCTGCAGTCCTAACATATGGATAGAATACCATAGCCAAACTGGGGGAGGAGGCACTAAGATAAAGATGGTGTAGTTAAGATCCCTTGCAGAACAGCAGTTGCAAAACCTGCTCGGGATCTGGAGTATAAAGGGAGATTATAATGCTTGGCAAATGTATGCACGGAGCTCCAAGTAGCAGCTTCTAAAATGTCTTTGGTAGCCACTCCTCGTAGGAAAGCTGTAGTGGTGGCTGTAGCTCTTGTGGAGTGAGGCCTGATATTCTCAGGAGTTGACTTTCCATGAAAAGAGTAGCGAAATCTAATGCAATTTCCTATCCATTTTGAGATTGTCTGTTTTGAAATTGCTTTTCCTTGCACTCCTGTTGCATATGCTACCAGAAGCTGGTCAGTTTTTCTGTTGGTCTTGGTTCTGTCCAGATAGTAGCGTAATTGTCTGTGCACATCCAAGGTATGTAGTAGTCTTTCCCCCCTGTTCTGTGGGTTGGGGAAAAAAGTAGGTAAATGAATTGCTTGGTTAAGTGATACCCTGGAGACCACCTTTGGCATAAAAGTAGGATTAGTTCTCAGAGACACTCTATCCTGATGGAAGATAAGGAAAGGCTGTACTGCCATTAATGCCTGTAACTCAGATACCCTTCTTGCTGAAGTGATTGCTAACAGGAAAGCAGTTTTCCAAGATAAGAACTGTAAATCTGCTGTTGCTGCTGGTTCAAAAGGGGGAAGTGTTCATTTTTCCAGCACAAAGTTGAGATCCCATGTAGGTAAAGGTGGTTTCCTTGGAGGCTTTACATTTTTGATTCCTCTCAAGAACTGCCTGAGTAGAGGATGAGAGAAGACAGGAGGATCCATGTTGTACTCTGCTGAAATTGCTGATGCATGAATCTTAATGGAGGAGTAGGACAGACCATTGTGGAACAGTTCTGCTAAGTATTCCAGGATGTGTGCTATGTTTGCCAATGAGACATTTTCTCCCTTTGCTGCACTCCAAATGAGGTATCTTTTCCATTTGGCTGAATAAGTTTTCCTTGTGGAGGGTCTGCGTGCCTCCAGGATAATGTCCTTAACCCTCTGAGATAAATCTGGTTTATTTTGTCTTATGCAATATTCCAAGCAGTTAGGTGCAGTGTTTTCAAGTTTGGATGCAGGGTCTTGTAGTTGTTCTGTGTTAGAAGTAAGGGACATAGAGGTAGAGGCCATGAGTGTGTCCGAGACATGCTTCTCAGTAGCGGGTACCAATGTTGCCTTGGCCAGTCTGGAGCTATCAGGATTATCTTTAGCTGTTCCTCTCTGATCTTCAGTAGGACTTTACACATCAAAGGAAGAGGTGGAAATGCATATGCTGTCAGGTTTTTCCAGCTGAAGGAAAGGGAGTCCACCCTCCAGGCAGATGGGTGGTATGCTCTTGTGCAGAGTTTCTTCAATTGGTGGCTGTGTGGGGAGGCGAACAGGTCTATCTCTGGCATTCCCCATTTCTTTGTTATGGTTCTGAAGATATCTGGATGCAGCATCCATTCGTGAGCATTCGTGGTAGTTCTGTTTAAGGTGTCTGCTAGAAAATTTTCTTTTCCTGGTACAAATCTGGCCTGTAGTTGAATGTTGAGATTCAGGGCCAAATTCCACAAGTCCATTGCCATCCGGTATAGAGGATATGAGTGTGTACCTCCCTGTTTGTTGATGTACCACATGACTGTGGTATTGTCCATCCTTATCAGCAGGTGACCTTGATGAAGGAATGGTCTGAATGCCTGTATTGCATGTTTCACTGCCAGCATCTCCTTTAGATTTATGTGCAGTTTCAGCTGGTCTTGGGTCCATAGGCCTTGTATACACTTGTCCTCCATGTGTGCCCCCCAGCCTAGGTCTGAGGCGTCCGTGGTGATGGTCTGGCTTGGATGTGGCTTTTGGAAAGGCAATTCTCTGTTCATCTGACAGGCCTGAGCCCACCACAGGAATTCTTTTTTCAGGCATGGGATTATTGGGATCTGGGCTTCTAGACTGTGCTTGTGCTGAGACCATACATTCCTTAGGTACCATTGTAACTTTCTCATATGCAGCCTGGCATGTGGGATCAATATTATGCAGGATGCCATGTAACCCAGGGCTTGCAGGACTTTCCTTGCAGTAAGCTGAGTCTGTGTTGTTAAGGTCATGAAATAGAGTGGTAGTTGCTTTTGTTTTTCTTCTGTGAGAAAAGCCATCTGAGTTGTTGCATCCAGTTCTGCACCCAAAAATGTTATCCTTTGGGATGGTACTAGTCTTGACTTTTGAATGTTGACTGTGTATCCCAAGGCTTGCATCAGTTGTATGACCTTTTCCAAATCTTTTGTTAATTTTGTCTTGTTGTCCGCTTGTATTAGGCAGTCGTCCAGGTATGGGTAAATTTGAATTCCCTGAAGCCTGCAATGAGCAATTACTGATGCCAGGCATTTCGTGAATACTCTGGGCGCAGTAGATAAGCCAAAGGGCAATGCTGAGAATTGATAATGCTCTGATCCTGCAAGAAATCTGAGGTGTCTTCTGCAATCTGGTCGTATAGGGACGTGCAGGTATGCCTCCTTGAGATCTAGAGTCACCAGCCAAGACTCCTTGCCCAGCATGGGAAGAAGTTGCTGGAGGGTCAGCATTTTGAATTTTGGAACAATGAGGTATGTGTTCAGAGCGGACAAGTCGAGAATAGGTCTCCATTGATTTTCTTTTCTTGGTACAAGGAAAAGCCTGGAGTAAAATCCTTGGCCTTGTTCCATAGGAGGTACCTTTTCTATAGCTCTCATCCTTAGTAAGTTGTTGATTCGTCGTTGAGCCTCTGTTTTTTGGCTTGGTGGAAGGTTTGGCATTCCTCTCTGTTTTGGTAGAGAGTGGAAGTGAAACCTGTAGCCCTTGTCTATTGTTTGTAAAGTCCATTTGTCTCCTGTAATGCAATGCCAGTTGTCGGAAAATAAGGCTAGCTTTCCGCCCAAGGGTGCTTCTAGTTGTTCCCTGACAGGCGGAACCAGAGCCAAGTCATTGTGTCTGTCCTGTGGAAGTGGTTGTAGTTGCAGCTGTGGCAGCACTTCTCTGGTTGGCAGGTTGCCACTGACGTCCCCTGTAGGCACCCCTAGATTGACCTCTGCCTCTCTGTGCTCTGGAGGAGTCTGGAAAGGACCAATTCTTAGAAGGCCAATTTCTGCTAAACCTCGGAGGTTGGACCTGTAAGAAATCCTTGACTGTTTGGACAGATTTTGCTTTTTCTTCCACTTTCTTGAGAACCTCCTGTGCAGGGGAGCCAAACAAACTTTGTTTCTCCATAGGGGCATCTAGGAGTTTTGACTTAACATGGTCTGGTAAGGATTGTTCTTTTAACCAGGCATGCCTTCGAATCACTGCTCCAGTCATAGCTGATCTAAAGGAAGCCTCCAGTGCATCACAGCCACATTTTAAAAAATGATTACTGACATGCTGAGAGTTATGTACCAAATCCTGAAGGGACTTGCGGTCTATAGGTTCAGGAGAGGACAGTTTTTTATTTAGCTGGTCTAACAAAAATTCCTGGTACTGAATCATGTGGAATTGACAGTTTAAGGCCCTAGCCGAAAGAGTAGCAGATGTATAAACCTTTTTACCCCATCTCTCTAATGCTCTAGATTCCCTTTCAGAGGGAAGAGGGTTTTGGGCAGAGGCAGCTGCCACACCTTTAGGGCTCTGTGAAATGGTTTCTGGGTCTGCAACATGAGCCTTATACAAGTGGTAGTGTGTGTCCGGGACCCTGTAATATCTATCAGGCTTGGCAGGGGCCGGAGGAAGAGAATCAGGGGCAGTACTGGCATCATTATATGCATCATCAACAACTGATAGTACTGGAGGAATGGCTAAAGGCCTATGCTGTGGTAAGTGTAAAAAAATCCTTAGCCTTTTCCTTGAATCTGAAAAATCCTGGCCCTGCCATTGGAAGTGTTCCCTCATAGAATGCAAGGTCTCCCCAAAAGAAAATTCTTCAGGAGGAGAAGCAGAAGGGATGGAGTCTTCTGCATCAGAATCCTCATAAGGAGAATATGGACCTTCCAGATGGTCTGAAATATCTGAGTCATCCGAAGAATAGTCTGTAGAGACAGGCTCAGGGGGTTCAGTCCTAGGCCTCTTATCTGGAGGAGGTTGAGAGGCCCTGTCTGGGTGAGGTTGGGATCCCCTGATCAAAGAAATGAGATCCTCAGCCAGGCTGAGTATCTGGGAACTAGAGGTAGGCCTGTGTGAAGGAGCTTTAGTAGGTAAGGCCTTAGAAGATTTAGCTGCTTTAGCCCTGGCAAAGGCCTTGATAGACATAGAAGCAGGGGGTCTAGCAGCCCCACGTGCAGGGGTAGAAATGTCTAAAGGAATAGTGTCTGACAAATCCTGGGTGCCTGCTTCTGTAGCAGTAATTTCAGAAGCAGATTCAGCCATGCTCTGTGAGGCCTCGGTTATCGGAGGCAAGCTTTCGGCCTAAGGAAGAACCGAGGACTCGGCTTCAGCCGAAACCAAGGCACTCGCGGTTGGCCTAACCGTGGTTTCAGCCGAAACCGCGGACCGCGAGTGTCGGTCCTTTTCCTTGCGCTTTTTAGCTAATTGTGTAGTCGGAGTCTCCGACGGCATTTTATAAGCAAAAGCGGGACCAAAAAAGTCCTCTGCAAACTCCGACCGACGTCTAAGCGTCCGTCGGTTGAAGGAAGCACAGGCTAGACAAGCTGATACGTCGTGATCTGGGCCTAAGCAAGGAAGGCAGTAAGAGTGGAAATCCTTATGAGGTATTTGTTTCCCACAAGTTAAACAATTATTTACTTTGTCTGACATCGGCTGAGGCAAGAAAGAGTCCCCAACGGGGTACTTAGCTTTTTTAGAAGTCTTCGGTAGTAGAAATCTCTGGATCTGACCGACCGGCACTTGCGAACAGCTTCGGCTTCGGGCACCGCGCAGCAAGAAAGACTGTGGAAAATGGTGTCAGCTGATGCCTTTATACCCTAGCAGGTATGACATCGGGTGAAGTGCGACATCAGCCGAGGCCAGACCCAGACTTTGGAATCCGGCCAACCGAAGGGCTGCCTGAGGCAGGACAACCCATATGTTAGGACTGCAGATGCATCCTTGAAGGACACCTGGCAGTTTAAGGCACTAATTGCCAAGGTTGCAGAAGTATAAACCTTCTTTCCCCATCTATCCAGAGCCCTGGAATCTCTATCAGAATGGGTAGGATTTTGGGCTGTAGAGGCCTTTACACCTCTGGGACCCTGTGAGATAGTCTCAGCATCAGCAGCAGGATTTTTGAATAGAAATTTGTGGGAGTCAGGAACCATGTAATATCTGTCTGGCTTACTAGGAGCCGGAGGTAGGGAATCAGGAGCCATGCTTGATTCCAAAAACACATCATCCACAATGTCTAATACAGGAGGTATTGCCAAAGGCCTATGCCGAAGAAGAAGAAAATCCCTAAGCCGCTTTTCTGATTCAGAGAAATCCTGACTCTCCCAGTGAAAATGTTCCCTTAAAGTATGCAAGGTTTCTCCAAAAGAGTAATCCTCAGGAGGAGATGCAGATTGGGATGGATTCTTCTGCATCAGAACCCTCATAGGGTGGAATAGAAAATTCCTGATCAGAAGAGGAATCAGAAGAAATGGAAACCTGATCTGAAGATTCATAATCAGTGCCTTGCCTAGGCCTCTTAGTAAGGGGGGTTGGGAACCGCTGATCAAGGTAATTAAGTCCTCAGCCATTTTGATCATCTGTTTTTTAGGCATAGGGCCCTGAGCGCGTGGCTCATGCATCATTTTTTTAGGCATAGAAGATGTTTTTGATCTTGTTTTTGAGGCTGGCGTCAGTTTTATATAAAAATGTTGATGCCTGAAAACACCCTCAGAAGCCAGTGTCTGCTCAGCAGCTCCGGACCCATCCGAGGGTTCAATACTGAGAATCACACGGCATACTAGTCTCTGCATGGGTCTCGGTAGAGGCCTGCGACTCAAAAGTAGCGGTTATCAGGGGCGGCGAAAGCTCCTCACTGAGTACCGGCGACTGGCTTAGGAGAAGTTTCGTCGTCGGTTTTGGACCTCAACAGTCTGTCTCTGTCTTTTTCTTTGCGTTTTTTGTGAACTCCGGTAGTCGGATTGCTAACCAACGACATTTCAGGGTAATTAAATCTTGATCCAAAATATTTAGAAGCAAAAATATACCGACACTTAATAGTGCGTTGGTTAAATCTAGCACAAAACCGACAGCAAGGCACATTATGATCTGGGCCTAGGCAAGGAATACAGTACAAATGAAAATCCTTATGAGGTATTTGCTTCCAACAAGTAATGCAATTATTAACTTTTACTGACATCAGTAAGGAGCAAGAAGAAATTTCCCCAACAGGGTACATAGCTTTAGTTCAAGATTTCGGTTCTGAAACTCGAATGCGAAAATTTCAGGAGTCGGCCAACCGGCACTTGCGAACTGCTTCTGCTTCGGGCACCGCGCGGCAAGAAAGACTAAATAAAATGGCGTCGGCTGCATGTTTTATACCCCTGACAACCTGACATCATGGAAGAGGAGACAGCAACTGACTCAGGACCCAAGACTTTGTATTCAGGCCGACTGAGGGCAACCTGCCAGCAGATTACCCAAATGTAATGACTGCAACAGTGAAACACGAATAACATCTAGACCCAGACTGACTGTGATCTCTGTGTGCTCTTAAGGGAAATTGTACTTTACTGTGTGTGTACTTGTCACCCTCCCAATGTGTACGTCCCTCACTGGTGCTAGTGGTAAGGATCGAGGCTCCTTGATTACTGGGCCAGTGCAGTGGCGTCACAGGGGGGATTCATGAGATTCAGGGATAGGCAGACTTTAGATAAGCATTTCCTAAGGGAAAAATATGTTTGTTTGCCAGTGCATTGGCAAAGTCCTCTGGGTCGTAGAAGATGATGACATTTTGTAAAAATTCAGTGCTATGTTGGGTGTTTCTTATTTTCCCAATGCCACTAAAGAAAAAATTATTTTAGTACTACCATGCCAGAAATTACATTCAGAAAGTGGGTGTTGTCTTGCAATCTAGAACTGACTTAGCGCAATAAACATTGAAGGCAATTTTCCATAAACATAGACAGTGGTTCAATTAATGACCCAAAACCTAAATCAATGGGCCTACCTTGTGGATTCTCTCTACTGTCCTGAACCTTAGGCAACATGTACAAAATCTGAGGAGAGGTACAAGATCATAAATTATCAGTTGATTACATGATCTGCCTGAAACAGTATTCTGATCATCCCACTACTATAAGAAATTATATACCTCACTTTCAATTCCTTAGTGGGGTACAAATGTAGTATGCAATAAAAGCCATACAGGTGTGCTTGAGCTTGTTTGTGACAACAGGCAAATTAATCAAGACAGCATATACCACAGAATCTTTAGAACAGATGCAATATATAGAAACATCATTGGTAAAAATCTGTCAGTTAAATGAAAAACTGTAATCGTATATGCATCAACAACAAACAAAAATGTTTCTGGCCATAGGACTTCATTAGATCATTATTTAAACTGAGCATCCAAGAAATTAAACACGCATTAAAAAATACAGGAAAAAAATGATCTATAAAACAAAAAGCAAATGTATATGTTGTGGAAGAATATAAAATAGTAGAAGCCATTAAAAATAAAGGCATACAAAATGCCTAAGGAAAGTGCGAAGACCATAGCAAACATACATGTCATAACCATTAATAAAATAATTTGTGGTCCAAAAAATAAGCTGAAGAATGCATTTAACTGAACAAGGAGAATTAAGTCCAGGTGGGTTATAGTATTTAAGGGGAATTTGCCATTCCAGTTCTTTTTTTCCCAGAATGGCATTACAGTTCTCTTGGACAGAATCATCCTGATCATTTCCAAAATGTGAAAAGTGAAAAAAAGAATGACCTGATAATTCATTGCTGTGCTTTACAAGAGGATTCTTCCTTAGTCTATTTCTAAGTTCAGATGCGTGTTTGCCTATTTCTAATTTCGGATGTGTGTTCGGCTGTCCTCTTTTTACTTATTTATTTATTTATTGACTGACTGGGAACATCCGACTGGGTAGAAGCCCATTTTCCCAGGAGGTCTGAGGAGAAAAGCTCCAAATTATTACAAAACATTTTAAGAACAATAATTTTACAATCTTAACAAAAAAAAAAAAATTAAAACTTATGTACTTACCATAACTAAGTATCTGTGTTGTCTTATTTCATTCTTCCTCACCAGTGGGTCTAGGATTCAACCCTTGAGTCCGATTTGGCCGCTCTTCTCCTCGACTTTGGATCCAAGCCTGTAGCTCCTCCCTTTATACATAATCCCCCACCGCTTCCTCCAACCCCTCAGATCAAGTTTACTGTGTCTATATAACCATATATAGGTTCATAGGTGTGTACTAGGCTAATGGCCCTGGGGCCTATACAATCCTAGCCCACAGAAGTGCCCTAGCATTGTGCCGCCCATTGTTAGTTCCCACTGCCTCTGTCAAGTAGAGCCACTGGAGTGATCCCCGAGGGAACTTTCTACTTCCCATCCACTTATCAAGATTTCTTTTGAAGAGGGCTAGTGAGGTGCTCTGCTTGACATGTATGGGAAAGTCAATTCCAGAGCATGGGCAGTCGGGTGGGTTATGAACCTGTCCCTCCAGCATGTTCTGTTGATTGTGGTAATGAGGTTGAGGTCTCTGGTGTGTGTGGTGCGGAGGGACTGGGATTTCTTTAGATGTAGCATTTCTAACGGAGCTGGGTCAGACATGGTAAGTCAAGCAGAGATCGCAGCTTAGTAGATGATATGATACAGAGAATAGCTGGTACTCTTTTGGAGTCTGTCCGTGTATGACGTGTGTTTAATGCCTAGGATCCTCTTTGTACTTTTGTGGCCTCTCCAGCTGCTGCAGGTGTCTAGTGCCAAACGAGGCATGATACTCTATGACTGGTCTAATGAGGGAAGAGTAGAGAGAAATGATGACCTCTTTCTTCCTGGATGCAAAACCCTTGGCAATGAGATGTGCCACATAGAAGGACTTTCTGACCACAGTGGCAATGTGGTGGTCGAAGAAGAGGTTGTTGTCAACCTGTGTCCCCAGATCTCTCATAATGTTTTCAGTGGGCTCTCATCGATGTGATAATTAGGGGTAACGGAGTTTTTCCCAAAGGGGATGATGCATTTTTTGGCATTAAGCTTAAGGCCATGGTTTCGATACCAGTCATTGGCCTCAGTGAAGCCTTTCTGTAGGATGTCTGCATTACTTGGGGAATTAATAATGGCTCCCAGCTTGCAGTCTGCGAATGTGGTCAGCCAGAGTCCTTCCGTGTTGGCCTGGACATCTGAGAAGTAGATTTCAAACAAGAGAGGACCCAGTACCAATCCCTTTGGGACTCCACTGGTGACTGGTTGACAGTCTGACTTGGAGCCACTACTTTCACACTATGGGTTCTATCTGTGAGCCAATTTGCAAACCACCTAACAATATAGGGGTTGATGACTAGTTTGCTGAGTAAGGAATGGTATCAAAGGCCTTGGCCAGATTGAGATAGGCTGTATGAACTACCTTACCTTCATCCACCACTCTGGTGACTAACGCAAAGAAGTCAAATAGGGTTGAGCAGGCATGATTTACCGTTCACAAAACCAAATTGCATGGGATCTAGAGTTTGGAGATTCCCTATATCTTTGTTAATTAGGTCCATGATGATGGCTCAATAGCCTTACATATCAGACACGTCAGGCTAATGGGGCAATAACTTCCAGGGTCTGTAGTCGCTCCTCCTTTATGGAGAGGGATGACTGTAGCAGTGCGCCATTCGGTAGGGATAAAGCCTGAGGTGAGGCTGAGAGTGAACAGAGCACACAGATGTGGTGCCAGTTCACTGTGTAATTCATGCAGAACACAGCCAAAGATATTGTCGGGTCTCATGGAAGCTGTATTCCTGGCTTTAGACAATGCAGCTTTAACCTGTGCTGCAGTAATGCTTGTGTACCTGGCATTCTTCCAGTATTGGGATTGGTCTGAGGGGGGGGGGGTAAAGTTGGCACTGAATCTGTCGGTCAGTATGTTGGCAATATCTGTTGGCTCAGTATAGGAGATACCATGCGCAGAAACTCAGAGCAAATCTGGGTATTGCCACAGAGATTCCTGGTACAACTATAGAAGGCTTTGTGGTTGTTTTTAGTGTTTGCCGCAATTCTGCCTTCACAGCCGGCTTTGGAGGTTTTGATGAGGGATCGCAACTTTTTGTTGAGGCTAATAAGGGAATTTTTCCAGTCTTGGGACTTCACCTTTTTCTGCAACAGTTTCTTTCTTCAGTTGTAGAGTTTATTAATGGCAGGGGACCACCAGACTAGCTTCCTTTTTTTGGAGGAGAGCATCTTGGTTCTGTTGGGTATAGCTAGTTCCATGCATTTATGCACCTGTTCGTACAGTGCACTGGTGTATGATTCGGCAGTCATGCATCTATTTTCCATTGGCATGGGTGCCGTGAAGTTAGCCACCTCTGTTTTTTAGGAGTCCAAAGTCAGCTTTGGAGAAGATTTTCATGGTGGATACCTTTGTGGGGGTGGTATGTGGATTTCCATGGTGATTAGTCTGTGGTCGGATCTAACCAGGGAGGAATTAACTATTAGTGTAGAGCAACGGTTGCCCATGTTAGCAATAACCAGGTCAAGGATGTTGCTTCCTCTAATGGGGGTAAAAATGAGCTGGTCCAGGGCATTGGAACTGATGAATTTCAGGAAGCGTTGGGCCAGTGCATTGGTGCATGAGTAGTTTTCCCAGCTGATGGAGGGGTAGTTGAAATCCCCTAGTATGAGAGTATTGGGTTGGATCTTAATTGTTCCAGGGTGCTTAGGAATGTGGAGTGAGAGTCTTGGGACACGGTTGGGGACCTATAGCAAGCTACTACCTGAATCGTCGTCTTACCCAATATTAGTTGTACCTGTAGTATCGCAGATGTGTTATGCTGGGCTACTAGTCCGGAGGTGTGCATATCCTTTACGAATATGGAGACACCACCACCTTTGGAGCTTTGGTCCATGTTCTGGGGCTGAAAGGTGTGGAATGCGTTATAACCTGGTAGCAAATGGGTGCTTTATGCTGCTTTAAACCAGGTCTCCATTACAGCACAAATGTTGATGTTCTCCATTTTGAAGAGTGCTTCAAGCGAGTGCATGTTGAGATTTATACTTCTAGCTTTAAGCAGCATGACTCTCAGATTGCATTTATTTATAGCTGTTACGGTGATAATTTGGTCTTTGGACACCACCTAAAAAGGGCACTATAAGGGTGGCAACAGCCGTAGCCAGTACCCAGAAACCCAGGGGTGACAGATGTAGTCCCCATCTCTGGCAAAGCATCAAGGACTCTCAATCATGTCATCCCAAGCAGACAGATACTGGATCCCCTTCGAATGACACCAGAGACTTGGCCAATTGTTGAAGTCAATGTTACCTAAAGTCTATGTTACCTAAAAGAATACTTTTAGGTAACATATGTATACAAATCCCAAAATTAATTCCAAAAGGAAAGAAAGGTAGGAAATTTGCTTACCTGAAGAGGCTCAAATGTAGAACCCATGGGTTCTAACTTCCTCTAGAATTCTTCCAGGAACATAGGAAGGGGGTGCTGGGGGTGAAGATGAGGAAGACAACAGATACCCAGCTAAGGTGAGTACATAACTTTTAAATCTGATGTTGTCTCATTCATTCTTCCTCACCACTAAATTACAGTCCCCAGCTACATTGCTCTTGAGTGGCCCTTATGGATGAACATGACTGAGCACCATTGAACCAAAGGCAGCTCTGCTTCTAGACATAATGTCAAGCTTGTAATGAGTAATAAAGGTATGAATTATAGACCAAGTGGCTGCTGCACAAATATCCTCAACTGAAGACCTGGAAGTAAAGGCTGCACATGTAGCCA